>NC_137150.1:116573447-116828443 GCF_951394435.1 Stenella coeruleoalba | reverse complement strand
AACACAAATTGTGTCTCAAAATGGATATAAGTGCTCCCCAGGTAAATGGATAGAGCCGCACAAGCGAAGGCACAGAAGCTTGAAGCATCGTGTGCTTTCTGGGAACCCCAAGAGTTTTGGTTGGCAGCATCAGGTCTTGGTGGGGTAAGAAGAGAACAGCAGGAGTTAAGGCTGGGAAGGCTGGCAGAGGCCAGATAATGTAGAGTCCTGCACCACGCAATAAGTTTGCACTTGTAGGACTTTATGTTGTCTGTCACTTGTTTTTGATATTTTAAAAACTGCTTCTTGAATTGGAGCTCCTTTTCCTAAGAAATATCATGTGGAAATCCAATGTATAAAAATATATATAAGTCGGGCCTCTCTGATTAGGTGTGTGTGAGGTACCCAGGGTCACTGAAGTACACAAAGACCTGTTTAAAATGCTTTTCACATAAATATGTCCATCCAACAAGCAAGCACCTTGTCTTGTGTATGTTGAGAATGGCATGTCCACTCAGACCTTTGCCAATAGGGTAAAGGATTTTAGTGTTTGTTCTATATATATATATATATATATATATATATATATATATATATATATATATATATATATATATAATAACCATGAAGAAGTACTACAACAGAGGAGAATATAGCAGTATGGAGAAACTATTGTTATCTTCTTAACAATAGATATTCCTACCCCCAGCTAGGAAGAAACCTGCTTTTGTTTGGCAGGATCCTGAGAATAAGGACCCTGAATGGATGCTGTAGATAGTAAAACCAGCTAGAAAATGAATTACTCTTTTTTGAACTCTCCACTTTATGTTTTGCTTAAGTCATTTAACTTAGAATTAGAGTTCATGATTGTAACGATACAGCAGTTAGCTAGATACTGTGTGAAAAAAGAAAGGAGGAAAGAAAGAAAAGGCGAAAAAAGCTAGATTGGGAAGAAAACACTTAGGAAAGAAAGACATGAAGAATCCTCATGTCTAATGAGGATTTTGCTTAAGTTTCTGCCACATGGTGTGTGATGTGGCACATTCTCCATCTCTCCGAACCATCTCTGTAAACCATCCATTTATCATTACTGTTTGGCTGGGTTTTGAGCACTCTGTGAGACACGCAGCAAAGTGCTGGCGACAATCTCCAGGTGACTTAGGAGCCAAGGCTGGGGCTGGCCTGAAAAGCCCCTATGAGTGAGTTTCATAAACATGAATGGTTTACAGTATATCCTGAAACCCACCTGCTCCTTCCGTATTAACTTAGAAGATACATGTCACCTAAATTCACTGTTAAGATTGTGATGTGTGATTATGATGTCAATTAGGGTTGTAATGGCATCTGATCTCCAACTTTCCCTGCTACTTGGTCTCTAAGCCATAGCAGCTTTCACCCCTTCCTCCTGCCTGCTTAGCCAGTGGTACTAACTTAATATCAAGTGTTTGGACAGCCAGGGTTCATTCTGAACATCAGTCCCTTACTTCCTCTTCAGGAGCTGTAAAATTCACCTATACCAAGAACTGGTTAGAATAATAACTATTAGCATAACTGGTTTATACTTCCCTTGACCAGAAAAGTTCTAGCTTCTTAATTTCCTGTCTTCACTATGCTGAGATTATCAGATGCCAGTTTCAAGACAAATGATGAAACAGCCATAAAAGGAGGAGTGTTCAGGAAGGCTCATCTCACTACTGGGAGCTCACGTTCATATATTACAAATGGGGCTCCTCTTGCTATCATTCCTTCAGTGAAATGTAAAGAAGAAAGATTCTGGATTTGTATTTTGCTTCTGACAGGCCCATAAAAAAGAAGAGCCAGCCCATGTGTCTAAAGAAGAAAGAGGAAGTGAATTACTGACATATGGGGGCAATATAATAGTTAAGAACCCAGTGCTTTTCAAAAATGAATGGACATACACATCACCTGGGAATCCTGTAGAAAGTCATATTCTGATTGAGTAAGTTTGGGATGGAGGCAGAAGGTCTGAATTTTTAATAATATGACCAGTGATACAATTCTGCTGGTCATGTATCCTACTTTGAGTAGCAAAATTCTAGAGTCAAATTACCTGGATTAAAGTCCTGGTTCTTGACTCCACCAAGCTGAGTGACGTTGGGTAATTTAACATCTATATGACTCATTTCCTTATCTGTAAGGTGGGAATAAAAATATTACCTACATCCATGAGTTGTTGTGAAAGTTAAAAGAGTTCATGTGTAACAGCACTGAGAAGAATATCTGGCACATGGTAGGTGCTCAATAAATACTAGGGAAATGATTTACTTAACAGAAGGATAGAAGCTGAGGAAAGGACCTGTGGCTTTTGAACCCAACTCTTTTTTTTTTTGGCTGTGCTGCACAGCTTGTGGGATTTTTAGTTCCCCAACCAGGGATGCAACTCAGGCCCTTGGCAGTGACAGCATGGAGTGCTAACCACTGGACCACCGGGGAATTCCCCCAACTCTTCTTTTTTTTGGAAAAAATAATGATAGTGAAAATATCACATTTAAAAAAAGTTTTATTGAAGTATAATTGATTTACAATATTATATTAGTTTTAAGTATACAGCATAATGATTCAGTATTTTTACAGATTATACTCCATTAAAAGTTATTACAAGATAGTGGCTATAATTCCCTGTGCTGTATAATATGTCCTTGTTGCTTATCTATTTTATACATAGTTTGTACTTCTTAATCCCATACCCCAAATTTGCCCCTATCCCCTTTGATAACCTCCAGCTTTTTATCTATATCTGAGTCTGTTTCTGTTTTGCATATACATTCATTTCTATTATTTTTTATATTCCATATATAAGTAATATTTCATTGTGTGTGTATATATTTGTATCACATCTCTTTATCCATTTATCCATTGATGGGTATTTGGGTTGCTTCCATATCTTGGCTATTGTAAATAGTGCTGCTATGAACATTGGGTTCATGTATCTTTTCAAATTAGTGTTTTCATTTTTTCTGGAGGTATACCCAGGGGTGGAATTGCTGGATCATATAGCAGTTCTATTTTCAGTTTTTTGAGAAAGCTTCATATTGTTTTTTATAGTGGCTGCACCAATTTACATTCCCAGCAACAGTGTACGTGTCCCACTTTCTCCACATTCTCTCCAGCATTTGTTATTTGTGTTCTTTTTGATGATACCCATTCTGACAGGTGTGAGGTGATATCTCGTTGTTGTTTTGATTTACATTTCTGTTTTGATTAGTGATGTTGAGCATCCTTTCATGTGCCTGTTAGCCAGCCACCTGTATGTCGTCGTCTTTGGAAAAATATCTATTCAGGTCTTCTCCCATTTTGTGATTGGGTTGTTTATTTTTTTGATATTGAGTTGTAAGAGCTGTTTATATATTTTGGTTATTAACCCCTTATCTGTCATATCATTTGCAAATATTTTCTTCCATTCCATAGGTTGTCTTTTCATTTTGTCAATGGATTCCTTTGCTGTGCAAAAGCTTTTAAGTTTAATTGGGTCCCATTTGTTTATTTTTGCATTTATTTCTTTTGCCTTAGGACACAGATCTAAAACTCTTTTATGTCTCCCCCAAAAGAGTCATCTGCCCTTTCAGCCTCTAACTTTGTACCATTGGTTGCCTTTGAGTCAACTCTGTAGAATCCTAATTAGGGCTCAGAAGAGCAAAATGGGAAGCCTCTGCAGAAGGTAATGGGTTCTTTTTTTTTTTTTTTACTACGTAAGGGCAGAAAATGATCATATTTATATTTAAGAAAATCGCTCTGAGAGCAGGGCTTCCCTGGTGGCGCAGTGGTTGAGAGTCCGCCTGCCGATGCAGGCGACACGGGTTCGTGCCCCGGTCTGGGAAGATCCCACATGCCGCGGAGCGGCTGGGCCCATGAGCCATGGCCGCTGAGCCTGCGCGTCCGGAGCCTGTGCTCTGCAACGGGAGAGGCCACAACAGTGAGAGGCCCACGTACAGCAAAAAAAAAAATAAAAAAAAAAATAAAATCGCTCTGAGAGCAGATGGGAGACAGATAGCAGGAGCTGGACAAAACTGAGGCTGGGGAGATAAGGTTACAGACTGTCATAATTGACCAGGGAAGAGACAAAATGAACCTGAGATTCGGGTAGTGGAGAGAGTTGGGGAGGGGTCAATACAAGCACAATTAAGGAAGTTGACTTGACATAGCATGAATTAGCGGGCACAGCTGATGTTTAGGGAAAAGCATGGGAAAGTTTTCTAGCTTGGGTAAGAAGATAGATCTTGGGAGTGATTTGCAAAGATAGAGAGTAAAGGGAGAGGGAATATGTCATTAAAAAGATGAATAAAACAGAAGGAGAATAAGATGGTAATAGGACTAATTTTGGACACACTGAAAGTGACTGTGGAGCTAGATAACCACAAGCAATTAGATATCCAGGTCTAGAACTGAGGAAACATACATGTTGACCAGACAGATTTGGAAGTCATCAGCATTTGTGTGTTAAGGCCCTGGAAGGAAATGAGTCTATCCAGGGAAGTGTGAGCTGTAACACAAAATGGAAGCCGTGAGGGAGACTGAGAAAGAACAATGGGAGAGGGAGAAACAAAGTTGAAGGAGAGTTATGGCAGAAAGCCATGAGGCGAGTGCTTTATCAAGGAGGGAATGGTCAATAGAGCCAAATTCCACAAAACAGCGTCTACACTGCCAGGAACCAGTTCTCCCTCCATGATTCATTGAACCTGTCAACACCACATCATGATTCTAATCTCTCAGGTCAAAGCCCAGTACCTTTGTCTGACTCATTGTTTCCTCATTCTCTATATTTAAGGTGCTAAATTTCCTTCCCATTCCTTGACATCCATTCCTTTGTCTGTAAACTCAATGCCATATTTATTCCCTTCAATTCTTTACAATAAATTTTTAACTTGAAAAATTGGTTTTGTTTGGGAAAATAAGTCCCTATGTATCTAAGTATTAAGAAATGTATGAGAATGATAAACACCAAATTTAGGATGAGGATTACCTCTGCAGAGGGTGGGACAGTTATGATTAGGGAAGGGAGAGATATCAACTGCATTAATAAAGTTTAATACTTAAGCTGGGTAACAGGATCATGGATTTAAGTGTCCTGATAATTAAATAATGCAAAAAACAAAAACTATTTAAGAAATGCTTTATAATGACATCACCCTGAAATTCAAGTTTTTAAGGTCTTCTCAGTGTGGGACCCTGCTCTCTGTCTTACCTTACTTCCCACAGTTCCTTGCAGTATTCTCTTCTGGGTCTGGCTCCTCTCTATATCATTCAAAAAGGTCATTGTCAAGTGCATTTATTTGTTTTCTTTCATTATTAGTGTCCCCCTGCCAGGAATGCGACTCCACTCAGTCAGGTATTCCTCTCCAAAATCTTTACAGCCCTTTAAGCTCAGAAACATTTGTTGCCCTCTCTCCGTTGAACATGAACTCCCCACCCTCTGAAATCTCACGAGTGCATGCATGTGTGTGTGTGTATGTGTGTGTAACATCCTTATCTATCACTTTCAATCTACTTGCATGATATTTTTTATCAATATAGTTCAGTAATTCTAATCCTGGTGGCACATTAAAATTATCTGAGACATTCTTAAGAAATATTATATGTCTGGACTTTGACTTAAACAAGGCTGAATGACAGAATTTTAAAAATCTTCCAAGTTGATTCTAATACTACAGTTCTAGCTTGAGCATGCCTTGAAGGCAGGGGCCACCTCTTCTTAGCCACCTCTACACTAGCACAGAATTTCACATATGAGTACATGAAATATGTGAATACGCGCTTAAACACCAATTTCATTCAATGAAACCCGGAAAAGCTAATAATCTTAAGAAACTACTGCACTATTCTTCTGACATCACAATATATAAAAAAGTCCACTTAGCAGTAACTTGACTTTCAGTAGTTCACTGTCATGAATATTTGGAAGCAAGTTACCTAAATGTGCAAACATGAACAGCTGGACTGAAGTTGAACACTGACTGAGTGATGTTGAATACTGGAATCCAAGGAGGCAAGGCCATAGATAAAAGCTTTTAGTTTCAATGTTTGACAACTGATCCTTAATGTCAGATAGGATCAAAGTAGCAGTAGACAAGTATAAAAATAAAGCATGAAAAATGTAGGGCATTTAGTAAAGAATGACAGTACAAAGATGTTAAAAAGAATCGTTCATGATAATATGCAATAGTGGGATAAATCCTGTTCTAATTTTCCAAATTAAATCATAAATGTTTATAACTTGTGTGTTGCATTGTTCTTTATAGGCAAATGGTATTTAAATGCCTAAAGTTGTTACATCTGTGTTAGTTGTGTCAAAATGATATGCTTCTATTTGCAATAGTCTTGATGGCAAGAGTTAGATAATTATTTACATCATTGGCATACCATCAGAAAAGAGAATGTATTTTTAATCCAAATTTTCAGAAGGAAAATGAGAAGATATTTTAGATAACTTTTAATGTCTCTTCCAACCTTTAGATTCTTTAACTAAACTATTTCTACTGATCTATCTTCACTATCTTCACTTCTAAGCTCACTGATTCTTTCCTCGGCCATGTCACATCTACTGATGAGCCCATAGAAAGCAGTCTTCATTTCTGTTACAGTGTTTTTTGACTTCTTACATTTCTTTTAGATTCTTTCTTAGATTTTTCATCTCTCTGCTTATACTAAGTCTCTGTTCTTGCATGTTGTCCTTTTTTTTTTTATTAGGGCCCTTACCATATTGATCATAGTTATTTTGTTTTATTAAAAAAATTTTCAGAAACTGTTTATTTTCCAACAACCTTATTTCCATTTTCTGTTTAAGAATCTGTAGATGAACAGCTTAAGAACACTCAGTGGTTGCTCCTATATGTCCAATGGCCTGAGCAGTGGGAGTTGCAGACTATTCTTCAGCAGTAAACTGCTGAAAAGGCACAGGAGGAACCTTCATGCCTTCAGCCCAGCCTGAGACCTCGGGTTGAGTAACAATAAACTCAGGAGCTGGAGCAGTGCATTCACTCTGAAATTTCTCCTTGGTCACAGCCTTTTCAGCAGCACCCTCCTCCTCCTTTTCAATCTCTTTAGGATTTCTGTAGAAGTAGAGATCAAGCATGACCTTCCATGAGTGTTCCTGGGAGACGGTGCCACGCACATGTAGAACTTCTGGGGCAGCATCCATCACATCAGACCTGCTGAGCGAGCTCCCTTGTATGGGTGGCAATGTCCGCATAGCACAGAGGAGAGTCTGTGTCACACAGAGCAATAGTAGGCAGGAGATGTCCCTGTGAGAGGCTGGTTGTCAGCCCTGGGATCAGTAACCACCAAAAGTCTCGGCTCCAGTAAGGCTTCCTGGATCTAGTTCCAAGTTCTAGGAGTAAGGCAGCTAGCAGTAGAGCAGAAAACTTCAGCTCAGCTCACTGGCCAATATTCCTGGATGATATGACACTGACATCAGCTGGGTTTTCAAAGGTAACAATGGCACCAGCTGCCGGCAGAAGCTTCTTTCAGATTTTCTTCAGATTTATGACGTAGATGCTATCACTTTACCTTTGGTGATGGACTATTCCATTTAGAAGTCAAGGTTGGTACCACCTAAGTGTGTTCCTGCTGCGAGGAATTTAAGGAACTCTTCCTCTTTATTTGCAGGACATTGAGGGCTCTGGACATTGTGAAAGTTTCCCTCTAACTTACAACAGAACCCAGAACAATGCTGTATGGACCCCTCTCTGGGTAGCACATAAAGGCTAATCACAGCCATTTTCAATTCTCTGTCTGATAATCCCCAAATCTGTGTCACATCTAAGTCTGGTTCTAATGCCTTGCTCTGTCACTTCAGTCTGTTTTTTCTTGGCTTTGGCAGGCCTTGTAATTTTTGGTTGAAAGGTGAATATGGGGCTTCCCTGGTGGCGCAGTGGTTGAGAGTCCGCCTGCCGATGCAGGGAACACGGGTCCGTGCCCCGGTCTGGGACGATTCCACATGCCGCGGAGCGGCTCGGCCCGTGAGCCACGGCCGCTGAGCCTGCGCATCCGGAGCCTGTGCTCCGCAACGGGAGAGGCCACAACAGTGAGAGGCCCGTGTATTGCAAAAAAAAAAAAAAAAAAAGAAAGGTGAATATGATATGTACGGATAATTAGAATGAGGTAAATAGGGTTTTAGTATGAAGATTTATGTTAACTTTTGCTGTAGCAATAGGTTCTAGAAGATTCGAATTCCTCTAGTGTGCTTGCTTTGTTTTTCCTCTTGACATTGGGCTTTCCTGAGAATGCCTCCTCAGACAGAGTCTGCTTCTTGTAGGACTTAGAGGTGTAATCTACTGTTTTACTGGAGCCCTGTTGGTGTGGTAGTATGGTGTGGGCAAGGGGGAGCGTTCTATAATCTTTCAATTAAATTTCAGTGTTTTAATCAGCCTTGATCTTGGACTGTGACCTTCACAGGTGTTTCTCCATGGTACAGCTTCCCCTACCCACCGCCCTGCACTCCCTTCCCTGGCTGCAGCCTTCCCAATCTATTTCCTTGAACCTCCGATCCCTGTTGACTATGCTTTTGTTTTCTGTTTTTGTTTTCCCTCTTCAGGTGAAACAGGAAGCCTGGAGGGGGGTGGAACGGGAGGGGTTCCCTTCCACCAGCTGGGATAAGGCTCTGAAAAAGGCCTTTTGCCAGGAGAGTATCCTTCATTATGGTTCAACTGTTGGTTTATTTCACAATGATTACTCTTCCCTTCTCCCCGAACGCCACAGGGATCTTTCTTGGATCTTCATGGTGAGAACCTAGTGGAGGTACCAGACACAAAGCCCATGTAGGGACCCTCTTAAGACTGCAGCCCGAGAAGTCTCTCGCTCTTATCTTAATCCACGTTCTGCTTCCAGCCAGGTATTCACCAAAATTACTGTTTCTGTTCCTACCAGTTTATGGCTCCAGCAGCTTCTGCTTCAGGTCAGCAAGTCTCACCTGTGTGTCTCTGCATGAACTTGTCTCTTCAGATTTCTGCCTGGTAATTTGCCCTGCAACCTCAGTTCTCTGACGTGTTCAAGGATAGTCATGGATTTTCAGTTGATCCAGCCTTTTCTTATTGTAAGGACAGCAGTAACAACTTCCAAATTTTTTGTCTGTCAGAGCTGAACCCAGAAGTCTAATCAAATTATTTCTAATTGTATGTTTCTAAACTTGTAGGCACAAATAATAGTTAAATGCAAGATTTAAAAATATTCTATCGGAACTAAATATCTTGTCATTTAAGTATATTGTAAAACTTAATTAAAAAAAACTGTCAGTGTTTAGTATTTGTTGACATTTAATATTTTAATTTTTGTCAGTTTTCACTGTTGACATAGTGAACATTGCTTTTAGTTATTTAATTTATGAAACTGTTGCTTCTCAATTAATAAACATAGTAATAGCAGTCACTGCCATTTCATGAAATCTTCCTCAGAGGTTACCTTATTTATACTCCCATTAATCAAGAGTAATGTTTGGTCTTATTTTATTCTGTCTATTTTGGGTATTAATATATTTATTTAAATAACTTACAGTATCTGGAAACTTTGATCAAGTTCAGCATTTCACTGTATTTATGAAACTACTTGCTCTGGTTTCTTAACCTAAAATACTTTTAAAAATCACATTTTGTGTCACAATCTCAGGAATTTTTTTTTTTTTTGTAAATAGGTAAAGCACCTCCTACAGAGTTTTTTTTTCTTTTAATGAATTAATTTATTTTTGGCTGTGTTGGGTCTTTGCAACCAAGCCATTTGCTGGGCACGGCCTTTCTCTAGTTGCAGCGAGCCGGGGCTACTCTTCGTTGTGGTGTGTGGGCTTCTCATTGAGGTGGCTTCTCTTGTTGCGGAGCACGGGCTATAGGCATATTGGCTTCAGTAGTTGTGGCACTTGTGCTCAGTAGTTGTGGCTCACAGGCTCTACAGTGCAGGCTCAGTAGTTGTGGCACAAGGGCTTAGTTGCTGTGAGACATGTGCGATCTTCCTGGACCAGGGCTCAAACCCATGTCCCCTGCATTGGCAGGCAGATTCTTAACCACTGCTCCACAAGGGAAGTCCCAGGATTATTTTGATTATTGAAGCTCTTCTGGAATAAAGGGAAAGTATTCTTACTGATGGGGTTTAGAACGTGCTAACTCCAAATATGGCACTGTTGTATATTGAATATTTTAAATTGAAGGAATTTGAGAAATGGAAGGTGCTAGAAGGACTCTCCACCCCCTTCTCCCCTGAAACAAGGCATAAGGCCCTCAAGTGAGAGGTGCCCTTTCTATAGCAGGAGGAAAGGAGCAGCCTTATCTCTGAACGTGAATGTACAGGTCCTGCTAAGTTTCCCCCATTTGACTACAATTACATCATACCCTTTGTCCTGTCATACCTTTTCTCATCTTTCCACTCTTCATCAAACCCAGCATAAAAAACACTTAGGTTTAACTGCTTCTTTGGTCTTTACTTCCTTTTGAAGGCTCCTGTGTCACACAAAACTGACATTAAATAAATTTATATGCTTTTCTCTAATTAATCTGTCTTTTGTTACAGAGATCCAGCCAACAACCTGAAAGGTAAAGGAAAGTGTTATTTTTTCTTCCAAACATTATAAATAGAGAAAGTTTTATTTTTGTCTCTTGTTTTTTGTTAGTATGAGGTGGTCACTGACAGATGTTGTAACAAACCATTAACATTACCGAAGTTTAAATGATCATTACTTTGGTATATCATAATGAAGGATGTCCTCATTCGAGGGGCTCTGTGATAATCTGATATCTTGTCTTACATGTCAGGCCAACTGTGGGTCAGGGTTGTGACCCTTTGTCTAAGGCTGTGGTTTCAATCAGCCAATCCTCGGAAGTAGGGTACCTCTGTATAACTCAAACACCTTGGTGGTTTCTTGAATTGCTCTATAATTATAGGCTTAAATAGAAATAAATTTAAATGGGGCTGTATTCTTAGTTGAAGTAAACTGAAACCCTGAAATTCTGTGGGACAATGAAGAAGGTAAATTTTTTTTTTTTTTTTTTTTTTTTTTGCAGTACGCGGGCCTCTCACTGCTGTGGCCTCTCCTGTTGCGGAGCACAGGCTCCGGACACACAGGTTCAGCGGCTGTGGCTCACGGGCCCAGCCGCTCCACAGCATGTGGGATCTTCCCGGACTGGGACACGAACCCGTGTCCCCTGCATCGGCAGGCGGACTCTCAACCGCTGCGCCACCAGGGAAGCCCAAGAAGGTAAATTTTGAAGCCTACTACTTCTGTATGCAGTTCATGAAGAATGGAAACTAGTTGGGTTTTCTCAATTTTTCAATGAAATGAAATTTACAAAAAGGCCCCAAACTATTTTATCAGTCTGAATTCCCTGTATAGGTATCTGACTTGCCTAAGAGGAGAGTTTGTGAGATCTCCCCAAGTCAGTTCAATCTCCCACTCTCTCATAACTATTTCACACATTCTCCTCTCTACAAAAACCTCCAGCACCTCCTCCCATCATTTTAAACTGACGGCCTTGTTTTTTATTTCATAGAAAAAATACCAACCTTCCAACCTGCATCTGTGCTCATGTATCCTATATTCCCTTTTGTAGTTAAACATGATGGACCGTCCCTGGTCCTAAGGTCAACTCCTGCTCTTGTGTACTGCCTCTCATCTCCTCTCACCTACTCAGACTTCACTCCGGCAATTTCCCCCTCTCTTTTCCATAAAAAAAGAAGGAAAAAAAAAAAAAGGACAGCAAATTCACCTTGATTCCAACATTTTCCATTTCTCTGCTCCCACTTAGAGCCAAAGCTCTTAAAAACAATTGTCTCTACCCATTGTCTACAAGTCCAGTTTTCCCACGCTCCCTTGAACCTATTCCAATCTGCCTCCTGTCTCCTTTTCTCCACAAGAACTGTTTATTCAAGGTCACCGGTTACCTCCATGCAGCCAAACCCAATAGTCACTTCTCAGTCCGGATATAGCCTTACCTATAAACAGCTTTTGGCCCACGAACAGCTTTTTTTTTTTTAGCAAATGATCATCCTTTCCTCCCTGAAACACTTTTCTTCACTTCATGTCAAGACCTTTCTTGCTCTTGATTTTTCTTCTATCTCTCTGACCACTCCCTCCCAGCCTCCTTTGAGGAACTTGGTTCTGCCTTACCTTGACAGTCTCTACATCGCTCTGCCCCAGAGAATTTTTTTCTACGTATATTCACTTTTCAGATAATGTTACTTAGTCCCATAGCTTTCTAAAATTAATATCTGCCTACTCAACAAACAATTCCACATGGATATTGACAAGTTCCTCACACATAGACTGTTCAAAATTGAACTCTTGATTAAATCTGTTCCTCCACAAGCCTCTTCACTGTATACCTTTGGGTGTTATTATTTGCCGGCTACCAAATGCCAAAAACAGAAAGGTGGTTTTAAAATCATTTTTAATATTTAAAATTTATTTTTTAAAAATAGTGTGATATAATCTCTCCAGTGTGAACTATGCCTCTTTAGCTTACTTTAAGGTAAAGAGAACTAACCAGTATAGGACTGTTTTCTCCCTTTTTCTTTTGAAACCAAGAAACCCTGATTCTATTTCGTCATTTAAAGATAATTTGGGCCACATGTGTCAGTGGGTCTGAGGAAAAGAGAGCTTTCCAGAGACCTGGACAGTGCACTGTGACATGGGGAGCTGGGGAAGGGGGCAGGAGTCTGGCCCTGGGAATGTGATCTAGGCTGCAGGCTCCAGGCTTAGTGAGGGCCTGGGTTCCAGAATTCAGCTTAGTGCAGCTGACTGGACCCTTTGGAGTCAGCTGCAGCCTTGCAGTAAAAGCACTGAAGGGGAGCAATGCATTGTGGGTAGTGGGACAAAAATTCATTTCTGCAGACAAAATCTTTAACAACGATACTATCTACAAAGAATATAATCATAATGAGGAAAATTTCCTGATGGCTATGGTGACGAAACCCAAAGCAGTGAAACAGCAGGCCCCGATACATGCAGCCCAGAGATCAAATCCAGCCACCACTGCTGCAGTGGTTCGGCCACAGCAGAAGCTTTGGCTCAAGCGCCAACCTCTGTCCCTGCTTTGGCTCCCACCTCTGCGCCTGTACCCATCGCTCCAGCGTCAAGGATTCCATCTTCTGAACATGCACCTACTACTGAAACTAAACAAGAGAAACCTGCACAAAAGCCAGTGGGGACACCTGTGACTACTAGCCCAATACCCACTGACAGCACATTGGAAGAGTCTTAGTAAAAGCCTTTTTGAAGATGCAGAGAGCACTTGCGACAGGTTGGTCTTATGCAAATATGGTAATGAGATCATGTCAATGATCTGGTTTCAACACCCCTGACAGAGCAGTGAAGTATTTTTTAATTTACCAAATATTAAAAAAAGATGACTGATAAGCTTTATTTTTAAGAGCAGTTTTAGATTTACAGAAAAATTATGTTTGTTCATTTCGCTTGTTTGTTGGGGATTCCATGCTCAGGTGAAATCATACAGTATTTGTATTTAAAGAGAAGGGAAACACTCTCTTTAAATGAAAATAATTACCAATTAAAAAAAATTTCTTGACCATTGAATGTAAGACAATTCTTAGATTCTTTGGGAAGCTGTACAGTTACAGTGTATACTTACTATACAAAAACATAGTTTCGTGTTCACATTTTTTGCTTGTTTTGGGTAAAAATTGGTAGTTGTCTGGGTTTCAAAATAATCACTGTGGGTTTAATTTCGATGTGTCCTTTGGGGTAATGTAACTTTTGAAGCTAATGAAGACATGCAAAGGTCACTTTCACTCTCTTACCTTTCCCTAAGCAGAAATGTGTTTACCAGCAAGCTATGAGTTCAAACAGCTGCCTTTCTTTTTTAAACCCACAAAATGCTTATTCAATTAAAAAACTAATGGAAATGTTTCAAAACCGTGTTTCTGACATTTTTTTAAAATTGCATTTCTTTTTTAAAAATATTTATTTATTTATTTATTTATTTTTGGCTGCATCGGGTCTTAGTTGCAGTACATGGGCTTCTCTCTAGTTGTAGTTCATGAGCTCCAGAGTGTGTGGGCCCAGTAGTTGTGGCGCCAGGGCTTAGTTGCCCCGCGGCATGTGGGATCTTATTTTCCCCACCAGGGATTGAACCCACGCTCCCTGCACTGGAAGGTGGATTCTTAACCGCTGGACCACCAGGGAAGTCCCAGGTTTCTAACATTTACAAATTTTTTTCCTTTGTTAGATAAAGATGTGTGACAAATAAAGTCATTGACATTATAATAACTTTGAAAAAGAGGAGGATAGAGCTATATCCAGCATATTTTTTAAATTAGCATTCTGGCATACTTATTTCCAAATATTTATTTCTATACAACATTTTTTTTACTTAGTTGTGATCATACTTTATATAAAATATATCTTGCTTTTCACTTAAATTATATCACATGTATTTCCCATATCGTTATAAGTTACTTAGAACTACAACTTTAAGTAACTGCACAGTAATCTGTTATATATCCAGCATCTTTTTATTGCATTAAGAAGATGGGAGCAATCTTTGGAGGCCTGAGAGATGCACCTGGGAACATATTTTGAAAAATATAAAGTTAAGACTTTCATGGCATATTAAAGGTAAAATCTTAATAAGCAAAAAAAACTTTTGAATGCCCTTTTAGTTATGTAAATATGATATATAATTATATACATAACATATGTTGTACAGGCAGCTCAAATCGAGAACTCTCTGAAAAAAATTCTTAGTTTTCCTCCCAAACCTAATTATATCCAAGATTTCTTCACATCAATAAATGGTAGCGCTAGTGATACGTACTCTGACTTATAAAAGCACTTTATTAACCCTTTGTCACATGTATTTTATAAATAATTCCCCAGAACGAAGCCTTCCCCTAAAATGTGATTCCACAATAAATCACAGAAAAAGGACAGTCTGAGCCAGACATAAAAATAATTCATACTTACAAAATAAGTTAGTATATAATTATTCGACTTCAAAAGAGCCAATATTTTCAGAAAATATTGAACTTATCCAGAACTTTAAAAAATGATGACTTTTTACAAAATAATTGTAAGGTACCAACACATTTTTGGGAATACTTAGATTAGGTAAAATACCATTTATCTTTAGTGTGACTGCTACATTTCTGTAGAATTTAAGTCAAAATGTAAACACTATTATACCATTTGACTATTGTGTCTCCATCTACAAAGATGTGTCTACATAATCAAGTTTCTATAGGATATGTGGAATAACTCTCTAACCATCACAGAGCATTGCTGCATTTCCCAAGCCTAGGTTCTCCATTCCTTCCCACTTGATTCCCTGTGCAAGGCACTCTGGGGTTCCAATAGCTCCGACCTTTTAATCTATTCAACCTGTAGAGACTTGCTTTGGCCAGTTCTGTATAAACACTTTGTTTTTCTTAAGAAAATAAACTCTTATTTCAAAACCACTTTTTTGTGGGCAGAGGGCTGTGGTAGAGCCTTGTAATTAGTAAAACATTTCTCAACACCAGAAAAATACTCTTGACTTTTTTAAAGGATGTTTTCAATTTAAAAAATTTAACCGCAGTCATTGAAGAGGGAATGAGATGGCAGTTTATTTGATGCTGATAATTTAATTTATTCTTCTGAAAAATTGCCCCAATTAAAAAAAAATCATGAAATAGAAGTTGTATGTACATACTGTTAGCTCATTACTATTGATTATTCTTATGCCACTCATTAATTATTTCAAAGTGAAGTTCAAAACCACAATTACTTTCTACCCTCTTCTCTCAACTGCACTGTCCTGTTCCTACACTCTTGAACAGAATTTTTCAAGTCAAGTTGGCATATTTGCTTTCCTTCAATAGCAGTAACAGAAATGTCTGGGAGAAAATGTGTCTGTGGACAAGCACAAGTCATCATATTTCCCATGCTTTATTCCTTATAACAAAGCTATTTGTAATCTTTGCAGACTTCACTTATTTTTCTAATTACAATGTCAACTCTCTGAAGCAATACTTGTCTATTTGAAGCATACTTTTAAAGTTGAGTCCTACTAAACTGAATTCTAAGACACATTTTTTCAACAAGGAATCTATTTGATTGAATAAACTTTAAAATAAAAAAGTATATAAATGTACATTATAGAACACCGATTCTTAGTGGAGAAGTGGAAGAAAAGGAAGCTGACAAGGGGATGTGAGCTTGGCCAGCGAAGTGGGGGATCAGAATCTTGTCATCCCTGAAGAGAAAGGAAGAGAGTGTTCCCAGAAGGAAGTCTGTCACAGTGTCAAATGTGTCAGAGTTCAGAAAATTAGTGACTAAAAAACACCGTTTGATTTCAACAAAAAAGTTGGTATCTTCGATGGAAGCAGTATTAGGCAGGTTTGCAGGGAGCATTTGGAACTCAGCTAGCTAAGAGTTGGAGGTAAACAAGATGTTAGAAAGTAGAAAAATCTAGTGCAGAGTCCTTTCATGAAGTTTGACAGGGAAGGAAAGAGAGAGGAGGAAGCAGCAGAATAAAGATGTGGGGCTGGGATAGAGATTGCAAAATTATTAAACATGGGAGACATTAGAGAACTAGTTTAAGAACAGAAAAAAAGGGTCCAGAGAAAGAATGAAGACTCAAGTAGGAAAGAGGATAACCCATGTATCCCAGAGACCCTTAGATGGTAGGAGTGGATAGGATCAGATGGGATTCTTTTTTACAGGAAGAGAAACTCTACACCATTGCAATAGAAGTGAGAAAGAATTAATGGGTGACAAAGATAAGATTGGAGTCTATCCTTAGTATCTATATTCAGAGTGCACATTTGTACACATTGCTATTTGCTGTTTCTGAAAGGCCCAACATCCTCCCTCCATGTACACACATCTCCTAGCCATATTGCCACACATAGCTCAAACATCATTTCTGGAAAGCCTTCCCTGGCAAGTGCAATCTGCTCTGGAAGTTTCTCTTCGTGCTCTCAGATGCTCCCCGCGCATTGCTCTATGCATACTTTGCCTTATAATAGACATTTACTTGTCAGTCTTCTCCTTTGGACTGCAAACACTTTGAAGGTAGAGGCATATTTTATGTGCCTTTGTATCTCAGAGCCTAACGCATTTGAGGAACTTCGTCTGAATTTGTTAAATCAATGATCCCTTTTACTTAGATGAAATGAATTGTCATGAACACACCTCCTCTGAACACTGTGAGTGGCAGGGCGTGGGAATGGAGGTGAGCTTCCTGTACTCTCTTGCTGTGAATTTCTGCTTTTGGCTTCACTCACTATTCCTTCTTATCATCTTCTCCCTGTAGCTCTTCTTCCCTCTGAGCTTAGCCTCACCCCAGGCTCCACTGACCATGGCTTCCCGACCCTCTTTCTCCATTCCAGAAAGTTCACCCTAAGCAACAGATTTTTCATTCCATGTAAGGGTTTAATGGAGAAATGCAGAAATATGCGGCAAAACAATCAATGCAACGTGAGGTATTAAAGACCATCATAAAAAACAGTTGAAAGTCTCATTGACAATCAATTCCCACTATAGGGAAACTCTGACTGGATATCTTTCTCATGAAAACATGACCTACCACTCTTTCCAGGAGATGCCCAATCCTTACCTCTCTCCAGAATTCCTTCTCTACTTTTCTCCCCAGGTTGTGCCACTCACTCCTCCCTACAAGGATCATGGTAGGCAGAATAATGGTCTCTCCAATGTGTCCATGTCTTAATCCTCAAAATCTGTGAATATGTTATGTGGCAAAGGGGAATTAAGGTTGCAACTCAGCTGACCTTAAAGCAGGGAGAGTAGCCTGGATTATCTGGGTGGATCCAAATGTAACCACAAGGCTCTTTAAAAGTGAAGAGGGATGGACATATACACACTAACAAACGTAAGGTAGATAGCTAGTGGGAAGCAGCCACATGGCACAGGGATATTGGCTCGGTGCTTTGTGACAGCCTGGAGGGGTGGGATAGGGAGGATGGGAGGGAGGGAGACGCAAGAGGGAAGACATATGGGAACATATGTATATGTATAACTGATTCACTTTGTTATAAAGCAGAAACTAACACACCATTGTAAAGCAATTATACCCCAATAAAGATGTTAAAAAAAATAAAAATAAAAGTGAAGAGGGAGACAGCAATGTCAGTAAGACCCCAATGAACATTACTGGCTTTGAAGATGAAAGGGGCCACAACCAAGGAATGCTGGAGGCCCCTAGATGCTGGAAAGGGCAAGAAGATGTATTCTTCCATGGAGTCTCCAGAAAGGGACTGAGCCCTCATGCTGACCCGTGTTTGCTTTCTAAGTTACAGAACTATAAGATAATAGAGTTGTGTTATTGCCAACCATTAAGTTTGTAATAATTTTCACAGCAACAAATAGAGCACAAATCCAAGCACTAAGATAACAAATCCAAATTCATTTTGATGTGAAATATCTTAATTCTTTTGACTCAACATCTGCTCTAGTCCAAGCTCTGGGACTTTGCTTTGCCAAATCAAAAGGAACATTAACAAACTTTGCTTTACAAAATAGTTATCTAACTCTAAAATGAATGGAAAAGAACCCTCTCATGCTCAAGCCCTCTTATCATATTTATGACATTTTTTATTTCTATCACAAATACATTTGTTCAAAGTATGACTCCAGAAATAACATTATTCCTCTACCAGGAAGGCATTAAAATATGTTTGTGTATCTCACACTATTCATTTTAAAGAGGGATATATAAATAACGTGCTTATCAAAGGGAAAGGAGGAGAAAAGCTTGAGGAATAGGACTTTTAAAAGTTTGATTTGCCAAACTCTTCCAGTTTGCCTCTGACAACTCAGTGTTAAATAGCTCCTTATTGAAAGAGCAGAATATTAATGTTTAATGAACTTGAACAAAAAGTCGTACAACTTAGTCCTTTCAATTATTCAAATAGAGTTTCCTACACTGGACATGAATGAAGGCAATCCTTCTCAAACTTTAATGTGTAAACAAATCACATGGAGATTTTTTTAAAATGCAGACTCTAATTCAGTAGGTCTGGGTAGGGGCTGAGATTCCGAGGTTCTGACTTTCTAAACGCTCCTAGATGATGATGATGATGCAGTTGGTCCCTGGACCACATTTCAAGTAGTAAAGTCATGGAGGACATTGAGGGTCACTGTAAAATCAAATGCTTGAATTCTATGCTTCTATAAATTAAACATATCAAAATTATATACTCACTAAATCTGTTTATGTAGCAAAGAGAAAATTCTATAAAATTATTATTTGGAGTTGAAAATCATTTTATGACAAGACCTTAACATTATGAATTTCATTTACAATTGTTTATAGCATCATTAAACAATTCTTTTTCAGTGATGGTGTAATCATGGCAAACTCTGTGTTCCACCTCCCCCCACTAACCCCAGGCCCAATGGTTTATGTTAAGCATAGGTTTCTGCTAGATTACTGTAAGAGCCTGTTCATCTGTGTGCCAGGAAATGGTAGGATTAAGAGGTCAGATGCCATTAGCTAGTTCCCTTTGCCACCACTGCCATTGCCTGAGAGATGTTCCAAGTCTCCAGTAGAAGCCTTGCATTTGGTCCCACTTCCAACACGTTGCAGGAATAACAGTACCACAAATCTGATCCTGTTATCTAGATATAAAACTTACCAATGTCTGTTAACAATGCCTCCTAATCCCACCTCCCCCATGATCTATCTCCTGGCTTGCTCTCCAGTCCCATTTTACGCCAGTCTCTCTCCGTCCTTGTGTCATCTCCAGCCACACAGCTATTATCTCATTTCTTTCAATATTCCATTTTCCCTTCCACCTCAGGCCTGTGTTCATGATCTTCTCTCCCTATAAATACTACTCTCCCCAAACTCCTCACTTTTGATGCTTAACCATTTTTCCAATCTCAACTCAAAAGTCACTTTCTTGTCAAAGCCTTCTTTGACGCCTCAGACTAAGTCATGTGTCCTTGCCACACACTCTCATAAGCATCTTTAAATGCACTTATCACAGCTCATAATTATATACTTGGGTGATTGTTGATCACACTTTTTCTTCCTAAATGATCATATGTCCCATGAGGGCAGGTCTGTCTGTCCCCCCGCTCCCTCCATTATACCTATATTGCCTAGCATAGTAGAAATCACTTAATAAATATTGATGAAGGGATACGTGCAAAATTTCTTTTTTAATGAGCCAACTTAGCTAACATTAGAATGAGGGATATATTTGCAAATAGAAAAATGACTGACTTGGAAATGAAAATTTAGAACAACTAAATTCATGGATGACAGATAATATGTTAGGCTGATCAGTTCTCACCTATATGATCTGTTTATTTGTTCATTTCTTATCCACCACCAGGGCTATGCAAGGTATTGGGAATATAGATATGAATCTAGCTGGGCCCCTCTCCTTGGGCAGCTGAGTCTAGCACATACTCCCTGTTGATTGTGCAATGCTCAAATGACCTGAAAGAGGCTTGTGCACAGTTTTCAGTTTTGTCTAAACCTATGATTACAATGGAGACTGTGCAATCAGGGCATGGTTAGAATCTGACTCATGTCATTTTCCAGATGAAGACCTGTATGATCTGCCTGCTCTATGTTTTAAACAACACAGTGGCTAAGTATTATTCCACTGCAATGAAGCAAGACATAGCCTTTTGCCATCTCCTCCTCTCCACTAAGTGTTGTTTGCAAATTCAACAATGATCAGAATCTCTGTTACGTAAATGCTTAAAGAAAAATAACACTACACACTTCATAACGCTAGAGCAATCGCATTTCCATTGCAGCTATATTTGAACAGAAAGCAGACATTTTGATGTTTTCCCTAAACTCACAAAACAGAATTGTACCTCTATATTTTTTAATTTTAAAAGGAATAAAAATATAAACATTAAAAAAATCTGATGATTCCCATCTTAGTTTTAAAGTTTTTGTTTATGTAGAGCCAAGAGGCAGTTTACGAAACTTCAGGGCTTCACCAAAAGGAATAGTTCCTAGCCAGAAGAAAAAAAAATGATGCTGATTTTGAAGATTTATTCATAAAACAAATATTTATTGAGTTCTGCTTTTACTCCAAGTATCTTCTTAGAGACAAATGTCCTTATACTAAGGGAACTAATGTTTTCATTAGGGGAAGCTAGCAAGATAATGATAGATAGTGATAAATATTTTGAAGACAATGCAGGATGAATCAAGATAGAGTTATGAGGATTGATTTGGAAAGGAAATGTTTGAGCTGAAACTTGAATCCTGAGCAGAAGAATGCCTTGCAAAGAGCTGGAGGAAGGACAGAGAGACAAGGATGCAGAAGACTTACATCAGAAACCATGGTGACATCTCAGAGGAACAGAGTCAGATGGCCCAAAGCCAAAGAGGGAGACAGTGCCCAGATCATGCAGGTTTGATTTCTAATTACAATTGGAAATCACAGGAGAATTTCAAGCAGGAATGATGTAAAGTTTAAAAAGTTACTCTGGCGGTAATAGGAAATAAAGTGTAGTTGAACAAGAGAAGAAGGAGGGAGAGATCAGTTTGGTTATTGCATTAGACCAAGGAAGAGCTGGTGATAGCTTGAATCAGAGCAGTAGCCATAAAACTGGACTCAAAACGTAACTCTATACACAAACACTGCAAATAAATTCTAGTTGAGCAGGTATCTTACATAGGAAATTTCTCCATAAGACAACTGCCATTCTCCACAGGCCATTTTAAGAAAGCATGTTATAGCTGTGGCTAAAGTAATGGGTTTATTTCATATACAGGTTCAGTTAACAAACAATACTTTGAGTTCAGCCAGTATGTTGGATTCAGTCAGCCATCTTTCCAATATTTGCTTTTAGTTATAAATATGTCATGGTATTGAAAAGGGATGAATATTATCAACTTTTTGAAAACAGATACCCTACAATTAATGAAATATGACAATAATGCCTCATCAAGGCACTCATTTTAGTAAAAGAAGTGGTAACTTCATACACTGACAAGATTAATCTTCTAATCAGAGAATGGAAAGGCAACTAAAACTTATTTAAGACCTGAAGTATTTTTAAATTTGGAACGTACTCTGTAAATACAAGTACTACCAAATAAATAATACTTAAAAAACAGAATAGCTTTCTAGTTATTTCACCCCATTGTCCAAAATACTTGTAGACAACTGTACCTGCTTTTTTTTTTTTCTTTGCGGTATGCAGGCCTCTCACTGCTGTGGCCTCTCCCGTTGTGGAGCACAGGCTCCGGACGCGCAGACCCAGCGGCCATGGCCCACGGGCCCAGCCGCTCCGTGGCATGCGGGATCCTCTCAGACCAGGGCATGAACCCGTGTTCCCTGCATCGGCAGGCGGACTCTCAACCACTGCGCCACCAGGGAAGCCCTGTACCTGCTTTTTTTACATTGGAAAACCCGATGCTTCAATGTACAACAATCACCTGTATAACATGGTTAATCCTTTCATGCTAGGCTTTGATTAGAGCCCATTTTACTTCCATGGCCAAAGACATTAAGGTTGTTAATCACCAGAGTATAACACATCAATACTTTGTTGATTTCTTAAATTAGAATTTATGAAATAAATAAAATTTTACATCACCATCGTGCTAGATGGGACTGAATTTATAAGACTATTAAAGAAAATCGGAAGTTCCTTTAGTAGCAGTAAATGATATTTAAAGAATAATAATTTCCAAATCATGTTTTCTACTAAAGTGTAGTTCTTCATGAAACAACTATTTTTTAAAGCATATTTTTATTTTCATTGTTTTCACTTTATAACTACTTTGTTAATATTTTGGAACTGAGTTTTTCATTTAATATATTGCTAACATTCATCCATATTGATGCATGTCACTACAGTTTATTCATATTGACTAAAATATTCCATTCTACAAATATTACTGTATATTCATACAATCTCTTGTTAATGGACATTTGGGTTATTTTCAGATTTTTGCTGCTTGGAGAATAAACTATGTGTCCTTGTACATGTGCGAAAGTTGTTCTTGGGTAAATACCTAGGAGAGGAATTGCTGGATCCTAAGGAATGTAAATATTCAACTTTAAGAAAAAAAATACCAAACTGTTTTCTAAAGTAGTTGAATCAATTCACATTCCCACCAGTGAAAAATAACAGACCCTGTGGATTTACATCCTCTCCAACACTTGGTATTGTCAGATTTTTCTATTGTGTCAATAAAAGTGATATAAAGAGTTATCTAATTAATATCTGGGTATTTTCATTTCCCTGATGATGAAAGATATTGAACATCTCTTCATACATTTAATGGACATAAGTGTTTTTTCATCTGTAAAATGACTGCTCCTGTCTTTTTCCCATTTTACTATCAAATTCTTTGCAGTTTGTTATTGATTTTAGACTTAATTTCATATTCTTGATATTAAATCCTTATTTGTTGTGTTTATTGCAAACATCTTCATCCAGTCTGTAATTGCTTACTGCTCATTATCTCTAAGATTTATTTAATAAACCAAAGTTTTTAATTCTGTGTGTAAATTTATTAATATTTCCTTTTATAATCAGTTTTTCTGTACTGTTGAATAAATCTTGTCTTAGCTTAAGGTGTAAAAGATATTCAATTAAATTTTTTCTTCTAAGGCTTCAAATGTTTAAATTTAAGTTCTTAATTCATTTGGAACCATTTTTGTATTAAGTATCTTTTTGGCAAGAAGTAACTATTTTTTCAGTTCCATTTATTGGATAGCCCTGTCTTTCTCCACTTATCTCATTTGCCATGTCTATCAAATTCCAAAGTTTTATACATTCTTAGGTGTATCCACGCATCTATTCTATTCTATTGGTTGACTTGGGTACACCATTGCTACCAACAGTGTCTTAATTACTATAACTTTATACTAAGTCCTGATATCTGATAGGACATATCTCCTCTCCCTCCTTCTACAGAAGTTGCCTGGCTACTTTTGACTTTTTATTCTTTCACATAAATTTTAGGAAGATTTTATTATTTTTCATGAAAATCCATTTTAGGACTTTATTGAACTTGCATTGAATTTATAGGATCAATGTGGAGAATATATCATCTTTACAATAATAGCTCTTCCTACTGATAAACAGGATATATCTCTTCATTTACGTTTGTTTGCTTTAATATCTCTTAATGAGGATTTATAATTTCCTGTAGAAGTCTTGCTCATCTATTGTTAGATTCATTTCTAGATACATGATATTCTCTGACCGTATTACAAATGGCATCTTGTCTTTAATTAACTTTCCAGTTGTTTGCTGTGTGTTTATAGAAATGCAACTGATTTTACTATCTTGCTAAATTCTCCAATTATGTCTAATAATTTATAAATTGTTTTGTGTTTTCTGTTAGCAATCATATTACTGCAAATAATTAAATTTTACTTCTCTTTTTACAATTCTTAAGCATCTCATTTTGTTGTTGTTGCTTTATTTCACTGGCTAGGACCTCCAATAAAATGTTGAACAGACGTAGTGATAGTGGGCATCCTTGTCTCATTTCAAATATTGAACCTGCCTTACATCCTTGGAATAAACACTTGATCGTGATGTATAATTATTCTATTTATTGCTGAATTCTATTTGCTAATATCTTGTTGAGGATTTTTGTATGTATATTCATGAGAGATATTGGCCTGTAATTTTCTTTGTTTGAACTGGGTTTTTATTTTCTTGTTTGATATCAGAGTAATACTAGCATCTTAAAAGAAGTTGGGAAGTGTCCCCTCCTTTTTTTAGTTTTTGGAAGAGATTGTGTAAATTTTGAGTTACTTCTTCCTTTAATGTTTGGTAGGATTCTGTAAAACCATCTGGTACTGGAGATTTCTTTTTGGGGAGTCTTTTAATTACAAATTCAATTTACTTAATATTTATAGGGAAACAACTATTTTTATATGTAAGAAATTGCATTCATATTCAGAACCATATAATTTCAAATAGTATGATCTATCTATTTTCAAAAATATGTCAAAATTTCTGCTCTTGTTTTTAAATAACAAACTCTACATTCCTGAAAATATACTCTCTTTATCCATTGTTATTTTTGGTCTCTGAAACTGTAACTCACAGAAAGTGTAACTCACGGACACAGATTGTTTTAATTAACAGTATTGAACAAATAATATTTCTGGTTTAAATTTTCTACATTTGAACCAGGAATGAAAAGTGAAACTAATATTTGAAAAAAATGTGTTTTTTCTCCCCAATTATTTTCTGAGTTTTACTAGACATAAAAACAAAGGGTTTTCAATGAAGGCTAGTCAGTGTGTAGACTAGTAAGGGCTATTCTCTTTCTGTTTTACTTATAATTAAAAATATTCCTAAGTGAATCTATACCTCCTAGAGGAGTGTATAATTACCTCCTGGATTAAAGTCTCATTCTCTTTTCTGTATTAAAACTCAACATATGCAATGACAATTTTAATTAAAAATAGTTGAGTATATAAAATAGTTCATGAACATTAAGAGCCACAGTATTCATGAGTAAAGGAGGGCTAATTTCCAAATAAAACTCATGCCTCTAGACTATTAGCCTAGTCTCCTGATTCTGCACACTTTTCAATTGATTTTGTGTTGCTTTGTGATTTGCAGCAATTTGAAACCTATAACTCATAGGTTTCATAGTAATTATAATACCAAATGAAAATTTAACTGTGGGAAAGAGCTCCCAAATTCCTTAGAGAATTAAAAGTGGAGTTTGTGTTGAACTCAGTAACTAAGAGAGAGAACTATAGCCAAATGCTCTGAGAAAAAATTTCCACTTTTAGAGAACATCGATTATCAATAGTATGGGAAACAAATCCTAAACATTGCTTTTCTGGGCAAATTATATTTTGATATAATTTCAAACAGTGTAAAGTTATAAGACTCTTATGAATAACTCCCGTATATTCTTGACCCAGATTGAACAACTGTTTATAACTAGCACCATTTACTTTATCATTCTCTCTCTCTATCTCTCTATCAACGTTTTCTGACCTTTTGAGAATAAGTGTAGACATCTTGCTATTTGACCCCTAAATAACAGCATATATTTTCTAAGAACAAGGACATGCTTCTAAAAGACCACAGTATAATTATTAAAATCAGGAAAATCCATATGGATTTGACATTATTAGCTACACATATTCCTTTTAAAATTTCATCAAGTTGTTCCACTAATGACTAATACCCTTTACAGCCCTGTTTGCCCTCCTCCTGTGATCCGCCCTCTGTCTAGAATCCAACCCAGGATCGCATATTGCATTTTGTGGGCACATCTCTTTAGTCTCTTTAAATCTTGAACTGTTTCTCCGTCTTGTTTCATGACCTTAACTTTTTCTAAGAGTACAGGTCAATTATTTCGTAAAACATTCCTCAATCTGAGTGTCTCTGATGTTTTCCCATAGTTACATAATATTAGACATTTTGGACAGGAATACAAGGATTCCTATCCAATGAGGATTTTTCCCATTATTGATGATGTTAAGTTTAACCAAATGAATAGGTTGGTGTTTATGAAGTTACTACCTTTCCCTTTAAAATCAATAAGTTTGTGGTGAGTTATTTAGAGATTATATAAATATCTCTGTGATAGCTAATTTTATGTGTCAACTTGGCTAGGTTCTTGTGCCCAGTTGTTTGGATAAACACTAATCTAGATGTTGCTGTGAAGATATTTTGTAGATGTTTACATTTATGATTTGTTGACTTTGAATAAAGATTACTGTCAAATGGAGCTGGAGGAATCAGGCTCCTGGACTTCAGACTATATTACACAGCTACAGTAATCAAGACAGTATGGTACTGGCACAAAAACAGAAATATAGATCAATGGAACAGAATAGAAAGCCCAGAGATAAACCCACACACATATGGTCACCTTATTTTTGATAAAGGAGGCAAGAATATACAATGGAGAAAAGACAGCCTCTTCAATAAGTGGTGCTGGGAAAACTGGACAGCTACATGTAAAAGAATGAAATTAGAACACTACCTAATGCCATACACAAAAATAAACTCCAAATGGATTAAAGACCTAAATGTAAGGCCAGACACTAAAAAACTCTTAGAGGAAAACATAGGTGGAACACTCTATGACATAAATCACAGCAAGATCCTTTTTGACCCACCTCCTAGAGAAATGGAAATAAAAACAAAAATAAACAAATGGGACCTAATGAAACTTAAAAGCTTTTGCACAGCAAAGGAAAACATAAACAAGAGGAAAAGACAACCCTCAGAATGGGAGAAAATATTTGCAAATGAAACAACTAACAAAGGATTCATCTGCAAAATTTACAAGCAGCTCATGCAGCTCAATATCAAAAAAAACAAACAACCCAATCCAACAATGGGCAGAAGACTTAAATAGACATTTCTCCAAAGAAGATATACAGATTGCCAACAAACACATGAAAGGATGCTCAATATCACTAATCGTTAGAGAAATGCAAATCAAAACTACAGTGAGGTATCACCTCACACCAGTCAGAATGGCCATCATCAAAAAATCTACAAACAATAAATGCTGGAGAGGGTGTGGAGAATAGGGAACCCTCTTGCACTGTTGGTGGGAATGTAAATTGATACAGCCACTATGGAGAACAGTATGGAGGTTCCTTAAAAAACTAAACATAGAACTACCACATGATCCAGCAAACCCACTACTGGGCATATACCCTGAGAAAACCATAATTCAAAAAGAGACATGTACCACAATGTTCATTGCAGCTCTATTTGCAATAGCCAGGACATGGAAGCAACCTAAGTGTCCATTGACAGATGAATGGATAAAGAAGATGTGGCACATACATATAATGGACTATTACTCAGCCATAAAAAGAAACAAAATTGAGTTATTTGTAGTGAGGTGGATGGACCTAGAATCTGTCATACAGAATTAAGTAAGTCAGAAAGAGAAAAACAAATACCGTATGCTAACACATATTTATGGAATCTAAAAAAAAAAAAAAAAAGAAAAAGTAGGTTCTGAAGAACCTAGGGGCAGGCCAGGAATAAAAATGCAGATGTAGAGAATGGACTTGAGGACAAGGGGAGGGGGAAGGGTAAGCTGGGACAAAGTGAGAGAGTGGCATGGACATATATACACTCCCAAATGTAAAATAGATAGCTAGTGGGAAGCAGCCACACAGCACAGAGAGATCAACTCGGTGCTTTGTGACCACCTAGAGGGGTGGGATAGGGAGGGTGGGAGGGAGACACAAGAGGGAGGGGATATGGAGATATATGTATATGGATAGCTGATTCACTTTGTTATAAAGCAGAAACTAACACATCATTGGAAAGCAATTATACTCCAATAAAGATGTTAAAAAAAAAAGATTACTGTCAATAACGTGGGTGAGCCTCATCCAATCAGTTGAAGACCGTAGGAGGACAACCTGAGTTTAAAAATTTTTATTACTTTTTATAATAATAATCTTTATTATTAAATTTTTATTGAAGTATAATTGACTTACAATATCATATTAGTTTCACGTGTTTTACGTAGTGATTTGATATCTTTATACATTATGTAATGATCACCACAAGTCTAGTTACCATCTGAAAACCTGGGATGTTTTTAGAACTGTGTATATTTATATAAATATATATTATAAATAATAGATTATATATCTTTATAGGGCTTTATACAAAGAAGAGAGGGAGAGAGAGATGTGCTCTCTCTCTCTATATATTTCCTATTGGTTCTGTTTCTCTGGAGATCTCTGACTGATACAATCCATTCCTCATAAGACTTTTGCTCAGTAGGTTCAGCATTCACTGATGATTCCTGCCTGAATCAAGCATTGCTATGATGATTGCTGAATGGTAATTTTCTGTCATCCCCTCATTTAGTTGGCCTTCTAAGGAAAAACTTTCCTTTCTTCTTCATTTATTTTTTTATATATTTATTTATATCAGCATAAACTCATGGGTTCTTATTTTATTCAATAGGTTTTAATCAGTTACTATTGTTATTCATGTTTATGGCTAAATTGTTCTAATGTGACCAGTTGGAGGCCCTTCAAGCCAGCTCCTGTGTCCTTCTGGCACGTCACCATCATAGCTTGAGTACTTCCATACTTTCTGTTACAAGATGTTCCAGGCTTATCTTGTACTTTCCCTGCCCCAGCTGTGAACTGACTAATTCATTTTTCTAAGGAACCCCAATTATTTTTTCGTGGAGGATGGTATTTAGAAACCAAGGTCTGGGCTATAGGTACCCACTGTACAATTTAAGGGCAGTTGACATGAAACCTCAAGATAATTTAATCAATTCAATTCAATCATTGAGTCTTAACTATATAGAAAAACTGCAGGATATTCTAATAAGAAGGAAATAAGAGATTCAACAGGGTTTACATTTAAAGTCAATTGAAAAATATTACTTATTTCTGATTTGGAAGTGTTTTCTTCGTGTCATCTTCTCCAATTTGATCTGTAAGTTAATTAAACATTATTCAAAAACTAACAGTTGATTTAAACATCTAAACAATTTAAAAACAAAACTATAGAAATTAGAAGAAATACAAAGCATCACTTATCAGCGGGGTGGAAGAAGAGTGTGGAATGTGTTCAAAAGACGGGAAATATCTCGTATTGACATGGATGTGGGGGAAACAGTGTTCTAATACACTGCAGGGGCAGTGTAAATTGTTACTGTTATAAAGGACAGCTTGGGAAATCTATAAAAGAAAAAAACAGCCCATGCCCTTTGACACTCCGCATGTACAAGTCTACATTAGGAATATGCTAGTCCATGAGCACAAAGAGATAAATACAAGTCTATTAATTATGACAGTTTTGGTCAGGGTAAAATACTAGAAACAACTCAAATATGCATCAGAACAGGGCAGGTTAAATAAAATTGTGTTATGGTTGTGCTGTAGAGTACTAGAGAAGGTAAAAGAATAAGTTAGATATCTATGTGCGGCTGTGAGAAAATCTTTAAGACAGGTTAAGTAAAAAAAAAAAAATGTGCAGAATAGTCCATATTATTTCTGTGGAAGGAAACATTACAATGAAAATGTTAATGCAGAGAAAAGGGTCTGGGAAAAATAATGTAATGATTAATTTAGGGGAGGGACATGGAATTTAGGGAGATGAGAGACTGAATTTTACTCTTTACACCCCAAATACATCAAATAGTATTTGATATTTTTTGATCAAGAAAGCATTATATATTACTTAAATGAAATGTTTCCAAGTTATTGGAAAAACTGACTTCTAAAACCATGATCTTAACACTATATTACAATAGAATCTTTGGCCGTTCCCCTTTCCTCCATTAGTTATCTATGGTTGCATAACAAATTCCTATACAATAAGTGCCTTAAAGGCTTAAAACAACGAACATTTATTATCTCACAGTTTCTGTGGATCAGGGCCCCTGGGCCTTGCTCAACTGGGTGCCTCTAGGTCAAAGTTTCTCATGAGGTTGTAGTCAAGCTGTTGGCTGGGGCTGCAGTCCCATGGGAAGCCTCAGCTAGGCGCTGAGAGTTTTGGAGAGGCACAGCTCTCTTCTTATTTTTGAAACTTCTAACATATTAGAAATAAGGCTATCTAAAAAAAGTTAATAAAATTGTAGTTTAACTTTCTTGTTTATATTAAACAAATTAATCCTTTTAGGATGAAATATAATTTTTCTATTTACAAGATAACTTCAGAATTTATAAAAACTGGTATGGTCTGGTATCAGGATACAAATTAAAGTTGTGAAACACATTCTTTCAATCCTGTACGATTTTATGTTTCTCCTTTTGGAGAATATTTTAAAAGTCAACGTTTGACACCCTTCACGAACATGCAATTCTAGACAAGTGACCCTCCTGGTAGCCCGCTTTGTGACAAGCCCTAATTTATTCAACATAGGATGGGTTTAATGTTGTGTGGTTCTAAAGTATTTACTATCACACAAAATATTGTAGACTTACATTCTATCTTAATATTCTACCTTAAACTTAGGCTAAAATTCTGTAAAACGGAACATTAAGTTCTGCAGAACATATACAATAAACTATATATGCATTTATAATAAAAATATTAAGAAAACATCTTTAAAATCAGCTCCAGAAGAAATGTTCTGAGCCTTACTGATGGTATTAACAGTAATGAAAATGTCTTGATAAGCATATTCAGTTATTGCAGTGCAGAAACTCCTTCCCTGTTTCTGATGAAACAGAAACTTTTCTGCGGAGGGAGTTCTAATAACATGACATGCTTGAGGCTTTCCCTTTGTATTTTTTTGGGGGGTGGAGTGGTGGGTCAGTGCACCTGTGTGCAGAAAAGATGTATTTTGCTCTGCTCCTATGTTATACATCCTTCAGGGGCAAGCAGTCATACGAAGGAGCTGCGGCAGCCCAAGGCTGTCCGTGAACGAATAAGTAAGTAATGTAATTTCAGTGTCTTAGAATTAGGAAGCTCAGCTGCTCTCAGGTATGTCAGAAAATGAGCTTTATCATCAATACAAGTGATATTGTACTCACCATTCACCTTCTCTTCAGATTTACTTCTCAATTAGTTCAGAACTCATGTAGGAAACAAATGTGTTATGTTGGTAGCTCCCTGTTATGGGTTGAATTGTCCCACCCCACCCCCAGAAGGATGTGTTGAGATCCTGACTCCCAGTACCTCAGAATGTAAACTTGCTTGGAAATAGGGTCATTGCAGGTTTACATAGTTAAGTTAAAATGAGGTCATGCTAGGGCAGGGCGGGCCCTTAATTCAATATTGCTTGTGTCTTCATAAGAGAAAAGAGACCCGCAGGGAAGTTGATGACGTGAAGGTGGGCGCAGAGACTGGAGTTGCCACACACCAAGGGGTACCCGGATTACCAGAATCTGGAAGAGGCAAGCAAGGGTCCTTCTCTAGAGGCTTCAGAGGGAGCATGGCCCTGCCAGTACCTTGATTTCAGGCTTCTTGTCTCTAAAGTGTGAACAACAAATTTCTATTGATTTAAACTACCTACTTTCTGGTACTTTGTTATGACAGCCCTAGGAAACTAACACACCCCCCCTTAAAATATCAATAAATATAAGACCTAAATGAACTAATATGGAATTTTAGTTTCTACTCTTCCTATCAAGATGGGGAAAAAAATTGTTGAAAATCTTCATTCACTATTGGTGTTAATGAAACCAGCTTACCCCTAAATTACTAAACTTCTTGTTACAGTATAGAGACATCAGTTCAAAAAACACCCAGAGGCTTCCCTGGTGGTGCAGTGGTTGAGAGTCTCCTGCTGATTCAGGGAACACAGGTTCGTGCCCCGGTCCGGGAAGATCCCACATGCCGCGGAGCGGCTGGGTCCGTGAGCCATGGCGGTTGAGCCTGCGCGTCCAGAGCCTGTGCTCCGCAATGGGAGAGGCCACAACAGTGAGAGGCCCATGTACAGAAAAAAAAACAAAAAAAACACCCAGGAGTCAGGACTTCCCTGGCGGTCCAGTGGTTGAGACTTTGCCTTCCAATGCAGGGGGGTCAGGTTCGAGCCCTGGTCAGGAAGCTAAGATCCCAAAAGCAGTGAAAGGATTTCATTCAGTGTATTCAAGACAGCCTGAGAGCAGTGGTTAAATCCAACTACAGATGAATACAAAAGGAAAACTGCTCCCTGTCGTTGATAAACACAGGATAACACACATGATATCCATGTGTGTTAGAAGATCCTTGGACTGAATTATCATCTTTGAATAGGAAACAAAAATGGATCATGAGTGAAACATGACCCAGCTTAATTTACGAAAAACAGAAATGGACTCAAATTTTATTTCTTTAGCTGATACCTCTAGGGGAATCTGTAACATGAAGGATACAGAATCACTCCTTTGTGAATATTTCAGTGCTTTTGAGATAAAAGAATGGGCTAGATGTCAGGGGCAGGCATCAACGGATACTCTAAAGGGGAAAAATATTTTTATTCAGACATAAGTAAAACTCATATTTTCCAAAATATTTTGTTGTGCCTTTGATTTAATTTAATCTAGAAAAAACAAAGTAGTGCTAGTGAGAGTTGATCAGCTAAAAATATCTACAATAAGTAAACAGTCTGACTTTAATTTAATGTGTCAGAATGATCAATGTTACTAAGCACTATAAATGTGGTAATAAATGTATCCCTTTTACAACTGTATATTGATATAAGCAGTTAGCATATGAGTTAGCTGTGTTTCAAAAGCAGACTTCTAAGTTGTTTGGAACAAAGAAAATGTTGCTTTATTGTAAACATTCTAGTTCCCAGGCTGGCCTACAAAGCCTATTTAATACGAGGCTCTTTCAAGATATATTTGTAGCAAAAATACTGATGAAAACACTTTTATAACTCTTCTATTATTATTATGATATAAAGCATAAATGGGAAAATATTTTTTTCTTTTGTTTTTTTTGAAGTTCTAGTATTTGAAGAGTACATTTAAGTGAGCAGAAAATGAAGTCTTTTTCTACATTCTGAAGGAAACTTATTTTCAAGGCTTTAGAAATTAAAGGAGCCAGTTTTTTTCTTCCTTCCTCCCTCCCTCCCTCCCTCTCTCTCTCCTTCTTTCCCTTTCTTCCTTTCTTCTCTCTCTCTCTCTCTCTTTTCTTTTGGAGCCTAATCTAACTGAGAAAAACTATTATTTGCAAACAAAGTATTCTAACTGATACTAGTACTCTTGGTAGGAACACCTCTCATTTGTTGTATTTGTTATAGTTTTTGTTATAATCCTCCATATCGACTCATCCTGTGGTAACTGGGTTTTGATATTTAACTGTTCTCCGCTTCTTTCAGAGTAGTATTTCCATCTTAGATGTGAAAGAGTTTTCTCCTGTTTTTCAGTCCGTTTGAAATCTGTTTCACTATTTTATTTAGATTTCATCTCAGTGTTCCCCCAAACAGTTCCTCATTATTTATGCTTTTACGTTTTAAAATTTAAATTACATAAAATTACTTAGGAAGGCATAAAACTCTCATAAGCCATTTTATGCACTTTCTTAAGTTCAGAAGAGTTGAAGGTGTTCAGTATAGCAATATGTGGAATTCTAGCCTTAATGTCAAAGAGGTTCAGTAAGCATTAAAAAATAAACATAACTCTTATAAATATTTACCCACTTTTTTTTTTTTTTTAAATAAACCGATCCATTGATTACATGGAGCTGCCTGCCTCATTTTTCAGTCTCAATGGTGGGCACTTCTCGTTCCCTTCATCCTCCAGCACCTCACCCACTGCTGTGGGTTCAGTAGTGTCCCTCCAAATTTATATCCATTCTGAACCCAGAATGAGGCCTTATTTTGGAAACAGGATCTTTACAGATGTACTTAAAATGAGGTCATACTGGATTATGGAGAGCCCTAAATCCAACATCTGGTGTCCTTATAAGAAGAGGGAAATCTGGACACAGACACAGAGGGGAAGCCATGTGATGATGGAAGCAGAGCTGGGGGTGATGCAGCTCCAAGCCCAGGGGTGCCAAGGATTTCTGGAAACTTGACATTAATAATTTGATAAATTAATAGGTACTTTTTTTACCACGATCACTATGTTTAACAGTAAGTTGGCTGAAGTAATCACATAAAAATCATACCTTGGGCTTCCCTGGTGGCGCAGTGGTTGAGTCCGCCTGCCGATGCAGGGGACACGGGTTCGTGCCCCGGTCTGAGAGGATCCCGCATGCCACGGAGCGGCTGGGCCCGTGAGCCATGGCCACTGAGCCTGCGCGCCCGGAGCCTGTGCTCCGCAACGGGAGAGGCCACAACAGTGAGAGGCCCGCATACTGCAAAAAAAAAAAAAAAAAAAATCATACTAATTGAACTTGAGAAAACATACCTAAACATTTTGCGTACGTAGAGTCAGACATTTATAAAGTAATCTAAGAAATGGAAATGTAATACCAATATTCTTTAAACATTCAAGCTTTATTTTGTCCTTTATTGGTAAATTTTGCTGCAGATTCCTGATGTGAAATTTTGTTATTATTTATATTTATATTGTATTAGCTGTACACTGACTGAACATCTGATGAATTAATCCATTATTTCACAATTAGTACCCTTGATTAACATAGTAGCCAAACTCTTAGAATTTTTGTGAAAAGCAACAGAATTTGTTTTGACATTATTTTCATGTGAGTCAGATTTTTGGTAAGGAAACCATAATTAGTCAATGTTAAAACTCTCAGTGGAGTAAAACATGTATTTATGTTGCACAGGATGCCACTGTGAACTAGCAAGTTCTTTCTGGCAGAATCACATCAGTCAGCCAAAGACCGTGAATGGTATGTCATCTACAGCTGAATTATATCAAGGTGGGGCTGAAATTCAGGTGGTACATTGTTTGCCTGGTACATGTCACTTAAGTAATGAAAAACTTGTAATGCCTTGGTCACCCTAGTCCTTCCTCTGAACTCCCAGATCTTCTAGGTCTCTTTGCCAATGCTCTGGCTTGTGTCCTTTTTTTTTGCGGTACGCGGGCCTCTCACTGTTGTGGCCTCTCACGTTGCGGAGCACAGGCTCCGGACGCACAGGCTGAGCCGCCATGGCTCACGGGCCCAGCCGCTCTGCGGCATGTGGGATCTTCCCGGACCGGGGCACGAACCCGTGTCCCCTGCATCGGCAGGCGGACTCTCAACCACTGCGCCACCAGGGAAGCCCTGGTTTGTGTCCTTTTTAACTGGTCATTTCCCGTGCTGTACCAGTTGTTAAATATTTTTACACCATCCTTGGATCAAAGTGCTAACAGCATTTGTAGGTTGGTATATGCTATACTGAGATTTTTCAATGAAAAGTTCACACCGTTAATAAGCAAATACAACGGCAACTTCAGGCTTCTGTTTGACTTAGCTGATTTCTTTAAGTAACATGACAGTTCTTCCACATTACTGGGGTAAAAACTGCTTTGTCCCTCTTAGAAAGGTGTGGGGAGGTGAGTGTCAAGCACCTCTCCCCAAACCTCCCCCGACAATGCTAGCCTGTTCTCTGTAAACGGAATTAGTGGGAGGTATCCCCAAATATTTTGACACTTATCTCACAAACAGGTAATGTAAGTCTCTTAGGATTAAGGTTGGGCAATTCTGCCCTTTATATAAACAGTTACTGATTCCCTCTTTGGAAAGAGCTCTGTGTGGCTGCCTTTGGAATGAAATCACCAGCTACTCAGCTCACAGCAGAAGCTGCTGCTACTTCTCCAGTCTGACTTGTCCAGTGACAGTGGAAACTCCAGTCCTTCAACCCCTCCTTAAAATCCTCAAAATTCTGTCCTCCTCTACTCTCTCTCCTTCCTCTTCCCCCACCTCACCTTTCCCTACCCACATTCCAGTAGCCACTTAGGGTGTTTAAGGTAGCAGGAGTTAAATGAATGGGGCAAAGAACAAGGGAAAAAGTGAGGAAGATGTGCTTAGTGAGATCTACGGACGCATATATCTCTGGCTTCACTTTTTACTGAAATTGAATTCTTTAGCACACATCTACCCACGCTCCCCATCTGATTCAAGTTCTTCTGTTCAGTCCTGTCAACACCAAACTCTCTTACTTATTACCACACAAACGAGCAACATTTTCCCAATTTAAAAATTTCATGATTCTAAGAAAATATGTTTTCCCCAAAATAAAGAATAAATAAATCCCTGTATTCTCCGGGCCGGTCGTAGCAGGACTTTATAGGTTAATATTATAACATTTTATTTGGGCTGATAGTCCAACGTGTTTGCATTTTCTAAACACACAAGGACTACTTGAAAACACAGGTAGTTCATAACACAGGCAGTGGAGTGGATGAGTGGGGAGAGTGACAGGAAAAAATGAGCCTTAACAGTTAAGCAAAATGAATAAGCCATGTTGATATCGATGCAGTGTTGACTAGAGTGTGATCACCATTGGAGTGTCTTCTGACCCCATCTAGGTTTTCAAAGCTGTCAGTAGAGTAGCACTGGAGACAGCAAATCATCTCCTGAAAATGTCTTGGCTGATGTCCATTTCGGAATAGAGAAGTCAGAGAGGAGACTGCCAGGCTTGGGAGAGCATAAGAATTATTCCTGAAAGGGATCAAATACATATTTGGGGAAGAAAAAGTGAACAATTAGGAAACAGACATGATGTGTCACAGGAGATGACATAAGCTATTGGGGTGAGTGGCACTAATAACTATGAAATCTGTTGCGCTAGCATATCTGAGTCGAGAGGTCTGGCAGTCTAGCATTCCATAGGCCTGAGATTCCAAAACAGTAGCAGCTAATCCCCATTCAATCCTCTTGAAATTTCATCCCTGCATAATCCACAATCTATTCTCAAATGCTTTCCATCAACGTTTGACGTAGGAAGCTATAAATTATCCATGAATATTCAGGTTTGTATGAATGTACAGTATTTGCTGATTTCTTCAAAGACACCTTAATTCCAATAGCTGGAATTAATTCAGTACAAAGGTATTAATAACGTGAAGCTAAGCATGGGTGTGCTACAGTCCAGAGGTGAAGTCTGAAAGGTCATTTCAGGAATAGCATTATTAATTCTCAGTAAACTCATGAGGGAAATAAATGATTGGCTAATTATATCTTATTGGGGTAATAATTCACAACTAAGTTGACATGCTTTTAAAAATCATATTATCTGAACCAGAGCTATTTATGTGTGTGTGTGTGTGCACGCAGTGTTTCAAGGTCCCAGAAGGAAAAATGTGTTATCCTAGTACTAGTTTATTGGGATAAAAAGTAAAGTTACCAATTTCTAAGTATTTAAGATAAACTTCTGTTTCAAATGTATGATTTTACTTTAATTTAATAATGAACTTCAGCATTTAAGGTTTTATTTCAAAAACAATATTTGAAGTGAGATGGGGAAAACACATAAAGTTTTAACTAGATTATACATAAATCATAATCACTGGCAATATAGAGGCATATTAATTCAATAATAATTATTTCTAGATTCCTTTTAGACTGTTATGTAATTATCTTTTTTTTGAAATTAAAACACAAGCAAAGAAGTCATTTTCAGTGATTCATCTTTGAACACATTATAACATCAAATGCAAATTAAATGGGAGATTCTCAGTTTAAAAAGAAAGTGAATCACCACCATTGTAAAAACTTCAAAATCATATTTGCTTTACCAAATAATCTCGTCCAGAGAGTTAAACCCAAGACAAACAAAAACAACAAAAAAGAAAACTTGTTCAATAACTAATTTTGGTCAATCATTTTTCAGTTAAGCAATACTGATTACTTGCTCAGATTTATTTTGAAGGTTTCTTTTTATTTTAGAAACTAAATTTCAATGGGCTTGGGGTACAAAGGGAAGCTGAATTACAGTCCTCCAACTCCAGGTAGATTTTTTTTTTTTTTTTTTTTTTCCGGTACGCGGGCCTCTCACTGTTGTGGCCTCTCCCGTTGTGGAGCACAGGCTCCGGACGCGCAGGCTCAGTGGCCATGGCTCACTGGCCCAGCCGCTCTGCGGCATGCGGGATCCTCCCGGACCGAGGCACGAACCCGTGTGCCCCGCATTGGCAGGCGGACTCTCAACCACTGCGCCACCAGGGAAGCCCCAGGCAGATATTTTTAAAATTACTCAGCCATGAAGAGTATTTAGGAAAAAGCCTTTCTATTTGGTTTTTCATTCCATTAGTTGAAATGTAGAAGTATAGATTATGGTCCATTGTTAAAATGTTGGGTTAGGAATAATTTTTTTCTAATTGTTATTTTTTTTTTTTAAATAAAGAACTCAGTCATTCTATCATATATATACATATATGTTGCATTCTATAATTTGAAAGCTCATTTCTATATATATTATTATTTTAGCCTCACATTACCTCTTTGAGACTAAATAAGACACTGTAGACACTAGACTCCAGGTCTTCTATATACTGTCACTCTTTTCTTCTAATTAGATGACTTGATATGCTTGAAGATTATTTTCTATTGTCCGTTTTAGAGATCAAGGTAGGCAAAACCTTATTTTCACAGTTGTTATGAGATTTTCACAGTACTCATTTTCTTCTTAAAGTTGCAATTTATAGAAAAAAATGAAATTATTTGGAACGATGCTATGTTGAATAACGTAAAATAGTGAATAAGGTTTACAACTTGTCTGAATGATTATATATCAAATGAGTTAAGGAAATAAGAACGTCACTTAAGATACTCAGAGATGATGCTGAGAACAAACACTGTCTCTTGCTGATATATAGCTTTAGTTTTATTATAAGAAAATTTGCATTTATAAAGAAAGGATTTTAAAAATAATGTATGTGAGTGATGCTTTATGGTTTATTTTTAAAAAGAAAATAAATCCATTTAGAACATAATCTAGCTGTGATCCCGAATCTGTAATGTTCTTATGATTTTGTTTTAAAAAATATGGGGAAGAAGTTGAGAACATTTTCTCTTTTCCTTCTTAACATGAACCACACCTTTTAAAAGTTATTTTCAACTGTTTTTATTTTGATAATTTTGCCTGCCTAACATTCTTCTACCTACCCTTGCCCTATGTGTATTATTTCTTAATGCTTAAGTACTCTTAAAAGTTTTTGTTTTGTCTTAAGAGGAATATTTATTGCTCTGTTAGCTTAAAATTTGAATTTGGAAAAGGAGTAAAATCTCCAGGATATAAAGACACTCAAATTACCATTATCCAGAGATAGCCATTTGATTTTGATGTAGTCTTCATATATGTATTTTTCTGAATTGAGATAACATGGTACAGTATTTCATAACTTCTGTCATTTAAAACTATTAAAGGTGAGAGGGAGACACAAGAGGGGGGAGATACAGGGATATATGTATATGTATAGCTGATTCACTTTGTTATAAAGCAGAAACTAACACACCATTGTAAAGCAATTATACTCCAATAAAGATGTTAAAAAAACTATTAAAAGTGAACATTTCCAAATATATCAGGATTTTTGATACGTCACTACTTCTTCAAGTAATCAATCTGAGGCATATCATTTCTTTGATTCAATAAATGGCTAACAGAATCAATTTCAGAACATAACTTCTTCATATTTGTTACAGAAGTATCTATTATTTCTCGCTGAATGGTCTTTCTCTTTTAAGTTTTAACTGAGTAAATCTTTTATGGATGTCTGATAAACAAAATACGAATAATGCCTTCACTCAGCAACCTGCTATAGAGGCAGTATGGTATTAATGGGGAGGATTTCAAAAGCAAAACTGTTATCAAGTTACTCCTCCTAGCACCTTATTCATCTGTAATTTTAGACATGGGAAAACTTCACACTGTAAATTTCCTGTTAAATGGGCATAGCACTACCTATCTCAGTAGGTTTTTATAAAGAGTACATATCACTCTGACAGTGAAAACACTTTGTAAATATATCGAATATGCTTTATTGGGGTAAAACATCCATCCCCACTTCCTTCTAGTGGGTCTTTCTGTACTGCAGAGACTGGAAGACCAAAATCCATCACACCCAGTCTCTCTTGCACCTATGGGTCCTTCATAAAATGAGTTCCTCCAACAGAGATGCCAGATCCCAGGAAGTGGGAGTGAGCTGCAGACACCTCCTGCTTGCTTACACTCTGTTCTGCTGGTGGACATACTTGAGATGTGGCGTTAGAGATGTCAGGAGGAAACTGCACTGGAGAAGGCAGCTGGTCTCTGGGGGCCAGTGTTCCAGCGCCAGTTTCCCCGGAGCTGTGAGAGTTCCTCTGGCAGTGACTTTTTTTAATCCTTGGAGCAGAATGGCAATGATGAATTTTTATAACTCAGTGGTTTCATCAGTGATTCCTGCTTCCCTGCCTTCCTGACTCTGGCAAGTCAGATATGGAGGCCCAGTCTTCAATCCACACCTTCAGTTCTTCCAAGGATTTTATATAATTCCTTGATTTGATTGCTTTCCTTCTTAAAGTACCTAGAGTGATTCCAACTGCGAAACTGAACTCTGACTAATACCATTAATTGTAAGCAATGCCAAAATGCTAGAGATCCAATGATTGACCGCATATTTCTATTTTCTCTTAAATCTATCAGCTTGTGTTCCCATAAACTAAATTGTAGAATTGAGATCCTGAAGTATTCCTTGATTTTTTTCCACATAATTCCTTTATTTTTAAACTTAGTTATTTATTGATTATTTATTGATTATATGAGCAATCTCTCTCTCTCCTCATAACCCACATTTTGGGAGGCTTAAGAAGTTTCATTGAATTTCCTTCTTCCTTGGGAGTCACTGAATGATTTTAATGATTTATGAAAGAACTCTCATTTCTAGGCTATAGTTGTAACCATCCCCCATTCATGTTATTAAATCCAAGGAAAATAAAACAGAGAGGATAATTTCTGAAATATTTTTTGACATTCAACCAGGCTGAACTTTCCTCAGCCTGTACATTCTTAACAGGGTGAGAATTCTCAGATGACAACCCACAAGGACAATGAAGACAGGGAAGATTATTAACCTTGTCATTTGTGAGCTGGATTGAAATACACACTTGCCAGCATGTACAAATGAAGTGCAGCACAAAGTAAGATAGATTATTTAGAGTATCTGTCACTTTACAAATACAAAACACCTATAGATAATTTAAGCTGAATGTATTTCAAAGTACCTGGCCATGCTTCTGGGCATTAGGTTATGGCTGGTAACTATATAAATATATATCATTTATTAAAGAAGAATTCATCAATATTGCCATTCTGTATGCTTAATAAACTAGCAGATGGTGTATGACAATTTCCTCAAGGTGACATCAAAAACATTCCAAGGAACACTTTCTTGTTTCCTTCAACACCAGTACATTAGAACTTTTTTTTTTTGGCTGCATCGGGTCTTAGCTGTGGCATGCGGTATCTTTGTTGAGGCACGGAGGATCTTTCGTTGCGGCACGTGGGCTCTTCGTTGTGGTGCGCGGGCTTTTCTCTATTTGTGGCATATGGATTTTCCCTTCTCTAGTTGCGATGCCTGGGCTCCACAGCGCGTGAGCTCTGTAATTTGTGGCATGAGGGCTTAGTTGCCCTGTGCCATGTGGGATCTTAGTTCCCTGATAAGGGATCAAACCCTCATTGTACGGGAGATTCTTTACCACTGGACCACCAGGGAAGTCCCGAGAACATATTTTCATTTGCAAAATGACAAGAAAACCAGACATTTGATTGACTTTTTGTGCAGAGATAAGTAAATGTTCAGGACACATTTAAATTTGCCTCAACGATTTTGCATGAAATGTACTGAAAATTATAGAATTATAGATATAATTATAGATATAGAATTATAATATAAAATTATAGAATTCTAAAAGCTAGAAAAAATGGTTAGAGTAGAAAAAAAATTGCTGATCATCATACTTTAGTCTAACATGTTTTTTGCTTATCCAGAAATTGAGTCAGTTGAGTTTGAAGATAAGCTGAAGATGGATTTTAGATACTCTCTTTTTAAATTGGGTTATAGTTGTTTTATAATGTTGTGTTAGTTTCTACTGTACAGCAAAGTGGAGTTCCCTGTGCTATATAGTGGGTTCTTATTAGTTATCTATTTTATACGTATTAGTGTATATTTGTCAATAAGAAAACAAAAAAAGATACTCTCTTTTCTTCAGAGCAAGCTAGGACAGCATGCATACAGTAACTGTAGTACCTGTATCTTGATACGGTGTAATATGGTTAACTTGGGAAATGCTTAAATACTGCTATTAATACCAATATTTCATTAAGAACTGCTAGAACTAATAAAATAAAGCACCAGTACTAGAGATTTAATACAGTTTATGTACAAATTTATAAAATTTTTATAGATACTTTTATAAACATTTATAAAGCTTATATATAACATAGGTTTAATAACAAAAAACAATATACATCATTATTATTATATAATCAATATACATTATAAATGATTAGTAGGTAAGACTAATAAAAGTTTCATTAAAAATAAAATCAACACTATATAAAATGAGGACAGTGTAATCATGATATATTAAAAATTGAATATTATTTATTTTTTAATCAACATGAATCAGTGTCATAGTTGAATAATAGTTTATTTTTAATCAAAAAAAATTCCAGTTCTGAGTTTAAACTAGTTAGGGATGAGGTGGGTATACTGAGTTTTTTTTTGTTTGTTTGTTTGTTTTTGTTTTTTTTTTTTTCTGAGTTGGTTTTTAACCGATCAAAATGTTTCCCTCTGTCACTTTCTTCAACAATCTGGTCTCTCATTTGATAAATTTATGAAGTGTTTTTTGAACAACTTATTGTTTTTGAAGAGGCTGTAAAATTTTATTGGTGTCAAGCTGAGTTTGTATTTTTCAAATAAAACGTTTTGGGTTTGCGATCTCCTTTAGTTTTATTATCCATTGACGGAGATTTTGGTGCACTGCCCTGTTCACATTTATATTTCACTTGTTCTGAAACTCTTTGGACTAGAAAAGGATTTTTCTTGCATCTGACTCTTGGTAACACCAGAAGATGCTTGCTCATTGAGAGTTACACTTGTACCAGTTAGCCTAGACATGCAAATGTCCCCATGGTTTTTTTTTAAACAAATTAAGTCCTTGACTTAAAATGAGTCACCCAAACTTAAATGCCTCAGATGTCAACTTTTTAAATCCAGAAATAGTAGTATTCCACTGACAAAACGGTTGGTGTACTAAACTTGAAAGCGGTTTAAAAAGAAGCGCCTGTGTATTTTGCAAAGGATAAACTCTGCCAATGATTAACACTCACCATTGCAATCACCACCATAATATAACATGACCCGGTGCCAGGTACTTTCACATTCATTATCTCAGTTAGGCTTCAGGCAGTGGAATAACAAGGGCAGAACAGGGATGAAGGAGTGCATTGCACGGAAATATTGCAAAAACAATAATAAAACTGACTAAAGTCGGTCTGCTTTTTATTATCACCAGGCATCAGCATCTCCAAACAATGTCAGTGCTAAAGTACTCCTGCCAGAAAAAGATCTCTTGGTCTAAATTCTAAACAATAGCTGTGGTAACTATTGTGTTTCGATAATTGTGTGCAAGCTACAAACTGGCACATTTTTAAATTAGTTACCCTTCAATGAACATTGTTTTATAAATGGAAGCAACTCTGGAAAATTCTTTGGATATAGTTGCCTCCCCCCACACAAGTGCACGCGCACACACACACACACACACATACACACACAGACTCAGGTACACAGTTTCATTCTCGTAGTTTAAGTTTGTAGCAGTTTAGTCTCATTTGAGTTTTCTTTGGGAGCAGTTCCTCCTATAACTCCTATGATAGCACATCTTCCTATATTTAAACAGTGGGTCAAAATAAGTGATGAGAGCATACTGAAAATATGAAGAAATAGAACTCAATTTACTTTAATTCTAGCATTCTATGTTACCGCTTGTAGATTTCACTTATTTAAACTTTAAAACAGTGGAAAAGTATGAAATTCAAAGTGCAATTTTTTTTATTGAGGTATAATTGACATATTACATTAGCTTCAGGTGTATAACATAACGATTCCATATTTGTATATATTGTGAAATAATTACCATGATAAGTCTATTTCACATCCATCATCACCCTAATAGTCATAAAATTTATTTTCTTGTGATGAGAACTTTTAAGATATACTCTCTTAGAAAGTTTTAAATATGCAATACAGTATTATTAACTATAGTCACCATGCTGTAGCTATATGACTTTTATTTTATAACTGAAAATTTATACCTTTTGACTACCTTCAGCCATTTTGCACACACCCCCCATACCTTGCCTCTGGTAATCACCAATCTGTTCTGTGTATCTATAAACTCTTTTTGTTTGTTTTTAGATTACACATATAACAGAGTTCATATGTTACTTGTCTTTCTCCATTTGACGTATTTCACTCAACATAATGTCCTCAAGGTCATCCACCTTGTTGCACATGGCAAGATTCCCTTCTTTTTTATGGCTAATAATATTCTACTGTATATAAATACCATGTCTTCTTTACACATTCCTCTATTGATGTACACTTAGATTGTTTCCATGTCTTATCTATTAGAAATAATGCTGCAATAAACATGAGGGTGCCTATAGTTTTTCAAATTAGTGTTTTCATTTTCTTTAGGTAAGAACCCAGAAATGGAATTGCTGGATCATATGGTAGTTCTATTCTTAATTTTTTGAGTAACATCCATACTGTTTTTCATAGCAGTTGCACCAGTTTACATTCCTACCAATTGTGCACAAAGGTTCCCTTTTCTCCACATCCTCACCAATGCTTGTTATTTCTTGTCTTTTTGATAATAGCTATTGTAACATGAGGTGATATCTCATTGTGCTTTTGATTTGCATTCCTCTGATGATTAGTGATGTTGAGCACATTTTTATATGCCTGTTGGCCATCTGTATGTATTCTTTGGAAAAATGTCTATTCATATCCTCTGTCCATTTTTAAATCGGATTATTTGCTATTGAGTTGCATATATTCTTTATATATTTTAGATATTAGCTCCTTATCAGATATATGATTTGCAAATACCTTCTCCTGTTCAGGGGGTTATCTTTTCATTTTGTTTATGGTTTCCTACACTGTACATAAGTTTTTCAGTTTGATGTAGTCCCATTTGTTTATTTTTGCTTTTGTTACCTTTGCTTTTGGTGTCTAATCCAAACAATCATCTCCAAAACTTATGTCAAGGAGCTTACCACCTACTTTTTCTTCTAGGAGTTTTATGGTTTCAGGTCTTACATTCAAGTCTTTAATCCAGTTTGAGTTAACTTTTGTGTATGGTGTAAGATAGTAGTCAGGTTGCATTCTTTTGCATATGAGTTTTCTCAACACCATTTACTGAAGAGACTATCCTTTCCCCCTTGCATGTTCTTGGCTCCTTTGTCATGGTCTATATGATCACTTGTAGTTTTTACTTGTATTTAAACATTAAAACAGTGGAAAAACATGAACTTCAAAGTGTGGTATATTTACTTGATAAATACCTATTTTAGTTTATATGAAATATTTTACTAAATCTAAATATTAACAAAATTAAAATTTGTTCTTTTTATTTAATTATTTTAAAACTAAAGAATAAATCAAAAAACAGAAACTAATATTATTATATAATGTAATATTATATTATTCATTATGGTTTCCTTTTTCCTCCCAAAATACATTAATGAAACTGAAAGTATTAAGTAAATAATTTGTCCTGTTTATACTGTAATTTTTATGCTATTTAAAAAATTGGCATGTTCATATGATATCCCATAAAATAAAAAAAAAAATTCTTTGTCTGCATTTCTTTTCTGGCTATTATTATGGGCTTGGGAAGCAAGTAAAAGAATTTCAAAAATTTGACTGAACACTTATTTTATGTAAGGTAATTTGTGGAAGAATAAGAATTGAGACTTCTGGTGCCTTGACAGCTGGGACCATATATTATAGTCATCTTCTTACTAAAACATAGTTAAGATATACAATATTACCCTTATTTTTTTGGAGCCTACAGTGTTATTGGAAATGGTAACTATGTACAAACAGCTATGATAAAATGAAATACCTGATTTTTTTTTAACAGAACCGAAAAGAATTATTTTGCTTTATTGTAATTGACTGTTCTGGAAAATGAGGATTTCCTCTCGTTCACAGTTCCCTTCAGTGTATCTACCTTTTCTTTTTCTTCTTCTTCTTCTTTTTTTTTTTTTTTTTTTAAATCTCTTTAGCCTGTTTTCTCTCTGAAGATGGTCCTTTGAGAATTTGGAAGTACTTAGTGCAGATGACAATTCGTTTTGTATTGGCTATTCAATTCCAAGTAGCATTTCCAGGAACAAAATATTCTTCTTTTGGAGTGGACTATTAGTGCCTGTCAATGATGAATAAGTCTTTATTTTCTGTTTTAATTTAATTTTTATTTTATATGGGAGTATAAAAGTATCTGATTACTGCAGACAAATACTACAGAATTTCAGAAGAGAGAGAAAGAGAGATCTTGTGATTAGGGTACTCACAACACATGTCATGGATGATTATTTAAGCTGCACCTTGAATAACTTATAAAAAAATGTATGATGAAGAAAAAGCTTTATCAGGGAAGGATAATGAGTTTGGGTGTGGATATGTTGAGTCACAGGAGACTCTTCAGTCCTGATCATGAATAGGGGTCTATGGGTATCTTTTGTCAGGTATCTTAAGTTCTAGCGAACTGGATATTTAGTTAGAACCCATAAGCATTTTTTCTGACACATCTAATATAATGGACAATTTATTCAGCATTCCTTCACTTAGAAAGTATAGACTATTATAGAACTTGAATACCAAATGCACAACAATATGGCATAGGGTTTTTTTGGGTTTTGTTTGTTTGTTTTCTACAATAGCTGATTTACAATATTGTGTTAGTTTCAGATGTATGGCAAAGTGATTCAGAATATATATATATATATATTCTTTTTCATATTCTTTTTTATTATAGGTTATTACAAGATATTGAATATAGTTCCCTGTGATATACAATAAATCCTTGTTGTTTATGGTTTTGCTTTTTTTAAGTGGGTTTAGCTTGTTGCATCATTCTCTGTATAAAAATATGCAGAACTTCATTCTTCTTTTGGGAAGGTACCATGGAAAGGGGATCAGAGATTTAGGGGACAGAAGCCACCCTCAGAGCTATGGTCATTGCAAATCCTTTTTATCACTGGAGAGCCTCCCAATGAGAAGAGATGGTAACAAACTGAGGAGTGTGACTGACTGTAGGCAGCATCATATTCTCTCATTTGTGGCTTACATCTCTTTTGAGATCTAGAACTGGGCTTCTGTTGTTAGATCTGAGTAGCAGTTTATTTAAATTTAAAATTTGTGTAGGGAAGGTTTTTAGCCTATTCTACCTAAATATGTACATAGTTAAAAAACTAGTATTTTCTTTCCAAGCAAAGCTGAAAATAAATATATACTTACAGTATTCTTTATTCTGCCAGTTGTTATGATTAACAAGCAGTTTATTTTTTGGAATCCAATTTGCAATCATCTTTCTGTTATTATTGTTAATATTATTTTATTTTATTTCTAGTTATCACAATTATTCAGGTTCAGTTTTGGTAAAATAGCCAAGACACTGACCCCAAAGCCATAGGTCCAATATGCACACTTTGTTTCTCTGGTCCCTATGATTGTGGTTATTTTTGAAGTTGGACACCTTTATAAAAGCGTACCTCTTCCATAAACCTCTGGACCTACTACTTCCCATAGCCTTATTCTTACTTCTAGAATTGTAAGATTCTTGAAGGCATTTGAATATGTGACTTCTTAAAGTTACTCTGTTGGTTTTCAATAATAAGTTGCCTATTTTACTAACAATATTAATAAGACCATATTAAAGGAGTCTTGGTAAAGCTACTGACTATGCCTCGCATCTCTCTGGGCATGAAGATCTTGGCAGTGCAAAGAGTTAAGTAATTTACTCGCAAAGAACAATGATTTTCCTCCCTTTTATTTTGGACAGTTAAAAACAAAATAGTAGGGACTTAAAACAATCAATATTCAAAACCTGAGGTAGCCACTGCTAGTTCAGCTGACACTCAGAAATCAGACAGAAATATCTTCTTGTTAGTCAAAACTGAATCTGCTGTCTTATATTTGTGGGACTTGAGATCTAGCATGGCTACCTTTATCTATACATGTCTATGGATAAGTCACATCACCTACCGGAACTCCAGTTTTATCTGTAAAAGGGAGATGAAGAATTTCTATCTCACTTGGCTGTTGGAGGTCTTAAATGAGCTAACGTGAGAAGGTGATTAATTCTTACTAGTCACTCAATTAGAAAACATTCAAAATATGTCATCATAATACAAGTTAAGTTATTTTAAAATGCAACTGAGTTATTTTGAAACCTCAAATTGATTTAAAACTTCCATTTGTATAATTCAATTTAAATAAGATAATGGCTCTTTAAACATTACTATAACTTTTCATAAAATTATCTACTTTTTTCATTTTTGGCACTAGGTTCAATTAAAATTTCATTTGGCATTTGAAAAAATCGAGGTATGAAAGTTCTCTACATTGAATTTGTGAGATGAAAAATTTTGTATTAAAAAGTCTTCAATATTGCCAAATATTTATTTTGAAACAATCTTCCATTTTAATTTCCCTCTTTTAAAAAAAAGTTTATTTTCTTAAATCATTTTGTGGTTAGTTTGCTTTGAACATACTTCAGATTTTTCACAATTTATGTATGGAAAAACAAGTTTTCCCATGTCTAGTTGATATTTGATTCACAGAGAATCTAATTATAAAGTGGTCCCCTTTTTAACGTCTTTAAATTTAAACATACCAGTTGAAATGGGGTAACAGATATAATTATCCAGATAACTTCATCCTTCCCTATCCTTCAAAGTAACAAAGACATACTTTTACCTAGATTTTGAATATTTGAACAAAATGTTTTGTGGTCCAAATCCTTGGATAATTGCATCGATTTTTAGTGTAGGAGGGAACCTGAGGGAAAAGTAAAGAACCTGTTGATACACTCCAAAAATAACTTAAAATTTGTAGAATATAATTGCTTTACTCTAACTTATAGCTCTTGGGAATATAAATTCTTACTACCGCTTGTGGAGAACATTTTGGCAATACTTATCAAAATGTAAAATGTACATGTTTTTTGATTTAAAAATTCTACTTCAAGGCATTTATTCTATAGATAAACCCTCCCATATAAAATAATGTATGTACAAAGATACTCATTATAACACTGTTCATAAAAGCAAAAGTTTAGAATCAACTTAAATGTTCATCAGTATGGTTTTGGTTAAGAAATCATTGGCTACATATGTCTTATTAAGAGAATTAGTTTGGTACTAGTTAGGAGTACAAGCCCTGGAGCTGCACAGCTTGGGTTCTCATCTTGACTCCATCATTTATTGCTGTGTGGACGAGTCATCTAGCTTCTGTTTGCTTCCATTTCTGCATCTTTAAAATAGGATAGCAATAGTACCTACTTCATTGGATTTTTGTGAGGGCCAAATGATCGCAGAGGGTTAAATATGTGCAGAATTTAGCACAGTGCCAGGACACAGGAAGCATTCAACACATAGCAGTAGATCCTCTGCTTGGCTGAAAAATCTGTTTCAGGTGGAAAGAAATAATGATACATGAGTAATAAGTGCTATCATAGCACAGAGAAGGGACAATTAATGTTGTCTGAGATGTAAACACATACATGCTAATGCAGATGATCCTACAAAGTAGATTATTTACATGTAGATTATGGGCGGGGGAGGGTTTAAAACAATCTAGATTATGGGTGGGGGAGGGTTTAAAACAATCTGTTTGGATTTCTGAAACATCAGGAAAAGGTAGGATTGCACCAACCCAGGTCGGTCCTTGACTGTGTATCCTAAGATTCTCATAGCATATTTTATTTCTTTAACATTTTTGAAGTCTAATAGTTGGGTTTTGGGAATTGATTTTGGCAATAATTATTTTTGCTTAGTGGAATATGGGAAAGGTTTACTGATGGTATAAGAAAAAAAAAAGGACAATTTTTAGTTTTACAACTCACAGAATCATTTTTTTCCCTTTCCTTATACCTGCATAATTAGACTTTCAAGTCTTTAAGGGTATAAAGATTTTCAAACATAGTACCCTGAATGCAGAAAAAACAAAATATTAAGCATAGTAGCTGTGAGTAAATGCAAACATCTCATCTCTGGTAGAGACTCTTGAATTTTTTTGTGTGAAGAAATTCCTGAAGGGGAAATAGGTACTTGAAGCTTTAAAAGAGCAGACATTGTTTCTTCCTTGTTTCTCCTTTCTTAAGTCCATCAATAATTTAATGAACATAAAGACATAGAAAGGGAAATGCCAACTTTAAGGAAATGATGAAACCATTTAGCCCCGTAATTTAGTATATATGTATGAAGTAGGGCAACCAGGGGCAGGGAAAATTTGATCAAGGTTAAGAAGACAGCAAGAAATAAAGATATTGTATTATGAAATTATTACTTGGTTTCAGAAAAGAGAAAGGGGAACAAAGGCAATGTCTGCTTTTTAAAAATTGAAAGCCTCCAATTATCTTGAGGAGCCCCTCTCCAGAAAAAGTTCAGTGGTCTCTGCTGTTAATATTGGCAGTTATTCCCATTATGTGTAATTGTTTTTATTTTGTTGTGGAGTCAGGTGAGTATAGTTCTCCAAAATCAATGACTTATTGTTCGTACCAAGTAATTTTCTGCATCTTCTTTGAAGCTTGTTTAAAGAGATGCTATCTTTTCGGCATCTTTGTGGTAGCCTTAGTGTTTATAGTATAAATCTTTACCATATCTTTAAATCTTTAACATAATCTAGCTTAGAGCAGTATTATACCACTTCATATGCAATATAACTTCACAATAGTATATTTCCATTTCTCCTCTCCCAGGCTTTGCACTACTGTCATACATTTTGCTTTTCTACCTTAATGGAACGCCATACTACATAAAACATTTAATGGAATAACTTGCAACAGTTAAAAAAAAAAATGAGGAACCACTTTATGAATTATATGGGATATGTTCCAAAATGTACTGTCAAATGAAAAAAGTGAAGAACAATATGTTGCCTCTGTGTGCGCATGTGTGTGTGTACACAGATGTATTTACATATATGCTTACAGAGAAAAAGCTATCTTGGAAAAAGTTGTAACAGTTCAGTAACTGGTCATAGTTCCTGTGGGGAGAGGAATTGGAGAACTTGCAACTTTTGCATTTGCTACCTCACTTATGCATTATCTAGTAAAACAAATAAATATGTAAATAAATAAATGGAGGTAGTTGGAGAGGGTCGACACTGGACTGGGAAACATTACTAGAAATCTCTGCCATCAGACCCTTGACTGTATCAGTAACTGAGTCATGAGAATTTTAGATGGGGAACAGAGGAGGAGGGGCAGATATGAAGTACTGAAGAATGAGTTTCGTTTTATGAGTATTAATTTGAAAACATAACTTCAGAGAAGTGAATTTAGAGCATAAAAATGAGAAAGGAACGGGTTTGAGATAAATATTTTAAATTCACTTATATGTAGATATTAATTGAAGCATGACATTAACATGTTCACCTAGACTGAGTGTGTAGTGAGGAAGGAAGAAAGAAAAAGATGGAATTCTGCGGCCGGTAAAATAAGAGATGCTATATGAAAGAGAGATGGAAGGGAAATGAAATTCTGCAAAGAATTAAGAGAGGCTGTGATGTAAAAGAAACACAGGGAATGTGAATAACGTGAAGACTAAAAATAGAAGCCAATTTAGGGATTAGGAGATAGTACATGGCAGAGATTTTTGACCTGCATCTACTATTTCTAGGTCCATAATTCTATAACGTCTAAAATATGTAATGTATTTTTTATATATATATATATATATATATATATATTTTTTTTTTTTTTGGTTGGATCACTTGGTGGCCTACATACCTTGTTGCTCTGGGACAGATCCTGCCTGTGAGGACCACTTCTTACCCTTCCAGTAAGCATCTGGTGGAAATGCCAGTGGTCACTGGTTTACCAGCCTCCCGTCTGCTGGATTTGCAGATTAATTTACTGCCCATCCTTTTTCTGCTCTCATTTGACATCTCATAAAATCCCATAGGTGGGATTTTAAAGTCTGTATTGATTGTTAAAAATATATATATATTTCAAACTTTCATAGATACAAGATATATATTTTATATATAGTATATATAATATATACATGTTAGTGTATGTGTGTATATATAGATTCCTTTTATACCTTCAACTTAGGACCAGGATACTGTAAAAAAAATCATCTCTGTTTATTTCTTATCCATGAACAGGTTGTGAGACTGTGGTCAGGGGCATGACCAGGAGTGTCATTCAGCTGGAAAATACTGAAAGCTGAAAACAAGTGATAGGTTCTGAAGTCAGGTTCTACAACAGGAATAATTTGAACCTTTTAAAGATATCCATAATGATTGTTATCTGGGTCAACTAGAAAACATATATTTGCCAAAGATCTGCTAAAACCTAAGAATTCAGCATGATATCCCTCACTCATTTTCTCCACCACTTCACCTCAAAATAAATGGGCTTTGTCCTGTGGTGTAACCTTTCTTTTTCTGCAAAAGGGAGAAGACATGGCAGAGAACATGAGTTAGCTACTTGTGCAAATTGAAATCATTGATTTTCACTGGAATGGATCTGGCTTGTTCTCTACAGATTGCCTAAATAAAGAGTGGGAAGCCGAAAGACCTCTCTGCCTTTTAGTATTTATTTGGTTAAGGCTTGAAGATAACGTTGACCTCAACATTAAAACCTAAGATTAAAATCTTTTCAAACCACAATTTGATTAAGGCCAGAAAGTGACTAAAATAAATGATTGTACTGAGATTGTGTATATTCCCTAGAGACTAAATTTGTCAGAAATAAGAAAGCTGCCTAGCCTATTTTTAAAGAACCAAATTGCATTTCTGTACTTTTTAGTGTATCTTAGCAACCCACAGAGCCGAATATGTATGCCTGGGTAGAGAGAAGATTCATACTCCTTTATGCTACATTTTATGAAATGTTAAAATTCATGATTTTCTATTACATTTCTGGATGAGATAGTCCCTCTCCAAAATATAAGAAAGCCATTTAATTGTATTATATTTCATGGAGAAAAGGTACTCTGAGGTTTTCTTTGGTTTCCAAAATTTACATAGTATTTTAGAGGGATGAATCAAAGATTTTACTGCGGAGTTTGTACAAAGTTTTTACTACAGGACTTTATATAATTATGGAGTCTAAGCAGGCATCTGCAAAGATGAGAATGTCTTTATTGCTTATCTAACTCTATCCTCAGAGATAACAATTTTTAGGGAAATTAAGTATCTTGGAATAAACATTACATGTGTTTACTCACTGATAGAAATCAACTCATTATATATTTATTGAGCATCTACTGTGTGCCATGCACTGTGCAAAGAACTAAAGAAATCCAGATAAAGAATGGTAGTTTTTGTCTCAGTGCACTGACATTCTAAGGGAGAAAACAAACTAAAAAAGAAAAAAATTGTACAATGTAATGAGAGCAACGGTAAAAGATGTGACCTGGGATATTGCCTCCATTGAAGTACAAGCAAAATAGATATACAGGCCTACAAAAACAAAAACAAAAAACAAACTTGTTCAGGGAATACACATTTAGAGCTAATTCCCCCTAAACACTTACAGCACATAAACATTTTACATGTAAGAGAGGATAAAAAATGCCACACTTATCTTGAATTCTACTTAATTGATATTTGAGTAATATTTCCCCCTTGTAGTTTGCTTATAGAGTTTTCATTGATGTTACAGTGTATTCTTTGCTTTACCTTGGTCATAAAATGTGCCAAATTATGTTATAAAAATATTTTTGTCCCATGGGAGAGCAAAATATATACCTGAGATCTAGAAGCTCTTTTTTAATGATGAACTCAGAGTCATAAAATACATTTACCTGATGCCTTTTTCTATAGTTTAAATAGTTGTCTTGGTCTCCTTGACAAAAATAATGTGGCTGAACTCTTTTTTTTTTTCCAGAATTTTTTTTGGTTTTAAAAACTCTGTCTAGGGCATGAGGTGTTGATCTAAGCAAACCACTTTCCTTCCTCCAGATCTTTTATCATCATTCATAAATTATTCTTAAAACATTTTCATAATAGTTTTTTAATATTTTCTCAGAAAACCCTTGTATTATAAATATTAAAAGAATAAATTATCCAGCCAAAAGCATTTAATAAACCACTTCCATGTTTCCCAATATATTGTTTACTTTTCTTTGCCATGGAACAAAGAAGGATAAATGTGAATAGTTGAGAACCGTCAAAGTGACATGGTGCAAATCATGTATAATCCTAAAAATTAGTCCAATCCATGTATAATACTAATAATTACAGCAAGTCATGAATAAGATTAATCATTGATTTTATAAGGTTTTACTATGTCACAAGTAATGTTTTCTCTGTTGCTTCCTGCAGTAAATAGAAAGCTGGGTGCTCCATTAATACTTTTGCTCCAATGATCTGAGCTTTCGTATGTATTCCATTTTCTCCTTGTGTCATTGTAGACGGTAAGTTTAGGGTTTAAAGTTTTAAGTCTCCATCCACTGTTGTTTCATAGAGAGGGTGGCTCACTTTTACATCATTCCCTCTAGACAGCTTTTCATCTACTAAAAAAGAAGGCTCCAGACGAATCTCTCTCAGATCTGTCCTTTCTTTTCTATTTCCACTTCTGCCACATCCACTGCCTTGGTTTAGACCATCTTCTCTATCTGGACTGGTCCATTTGTCTCCCACCTCTACACTTGCTCGATGTTTTTCTTCTGGAATCGGAGGCAAACAAGACATTCTCAAACCTAATACGAATCTTTCATTTAAAAAAAAGGTCTGCATTTCTCTCAAGCTACTTTCACAGGATCCCTGACAGCTTCCTTGAACAGGAAGAGATAAGAGGTGTTTCTGGCAATGATCGGCCAGCTTTGCTTTAGAAATTCTTCCGTTACCATTGCATTAATGGATTTGAACAAAGTGTGGCTGAAGGAAGTTGTAGGGAGGAAGGAAAAGGCAGCCCAGTCTCTGGAGATAAACCCTCAGGAAGGACAGCTTATTACAGTATCGAAGAGTCCAGGTTTGTAGACAGAGACATTTAGAGTTTCTGTTGTGGCAATGAGAAGAGGAAGAAGAGAGGACTGCAATTCTACCAAAGCAAGCGTGGGGCCAGGCCTGTGACGCTGTGTGTCACAAGAGGCTGAGCTAGAGGGAACAGATAATGGAGTTTCACATCTGTACTTTGATCCCAGCTAATTTAAATGGCACTTAGATATGGGATAACAAAAAGAGGAAGTGAAATCTACCAAACTAACAAACTTAGTTCTAACCTTGGGAATCCCTTAGTACATTGGGGTAACCATACTTCCTGGGTATGGTTGTTAGCGGGAGTGGTAACCCACATTCTCCCTCTCTCTTCCTCTCATGTTTCTCTTCCTCTCTCCATCTCTCTTTTTCTTTCTCTTTCATTTATTTTTATTAGGTAGACATTAAATCCTCTTTACGCTACTCATAATAGGTAAATAATAACAATACAGATGCTCATAAACCCACCATCCCATTAAATATAGAGTATATTGCATAATTTTTAGTTTCTTGTGTGCTTACTTCCATAGAGGTAACAGCTGTACGAATCATGTTTACCATTCTCATGCTTTTCTTTATAGCTTTCCCTCATGTTCGTAACCCTAAACACTAAGTTCTAAACTATGTTTATTTCAACATTTTTAAATTTTATGTAGTGAAATCATGCTGTATGCCTTCTTCTATAGTTTCCTCTTTTCTCTCCAACTTATATTCTTAAAATGCATTTTTGTTGTTGCTTGTTACTATTTTATCTTCATTGTTAGATGGAATTGTGTTGTGGTAGATATTTGGGTTGCTTCTAGTTTTGTTTTTTGTTTTGTTTTGTTTGTTTGTTTGCTATTACAAATAGAGTTTCTGGGAGTACTTTGGTACATATTTCTTGTTCATATATAGAAAAGTTTCTCTAGGGTAGGAGTGCAATTGTTTTGCCACACGTAGGATAAATATATCTTCAACTTTAGATACAGCCAAATTGTTTCCAAAGTGACAATATAGCCTTACACTCCCACCTGCAGTGCATAAATGTTTGGTGTTTCACATACTTGATAACACTTGACATTCTCAGTCTTTACAATTTCCAGTCAGGTAAATATGAAATGATATCCCACTGTGGACTTTTTCTGAATAGTAATGAGGTTGAATATCCTTTATATATTCATTGATCCTTGAGATTTTCTTTTCTCTGAAGTGTCTTTTAACTCTTTTCCTTATTTTTCCACAGAGTTTCTTATCTTTTTCAATTTGCGTTGCAAGAGATCTCTGCCATGGAAATGTATTTGCTGTAAATATCTTCTCCCAGGCTGTGATTTTTATTTTTACTCTCTTTGCAGCATTGTTTGGTGAACAGACATTCTAGAATTTAATGCAGTCAAATTTATCGACAATTTTATGTACTTTCTTTTCTTGGTTAATAAATCCCTCTATATCGTAAATATGTAAAGATATTTTTCATATTATTTTCTAAGTCTTACAGTCTTTCTTTAGTATACTTTTTATTTTGGAATAATGTTAGGTTTACAGAAAGGTTTCAGCAATAGTACAGAGTTCCCATATATTCTTCCCTCAGTTCCATCCTTTGTTAGCATCTTGCATTACAATAGTACACTTGTCAAAACCAAGAAACTAGGCTTCCCTGGTGGTGCAGTGGTTGAGAGTCCGTCTGGCGATGCAGTGGACACGGGTTCGTGCCCCAGTCTGGGAAAATCCCACATGACGCGGAGCGGCTGGGCCCATGAGCCATGGCCAGTGAGCCTGCGCGTCCGGAGCCTGTGCTCCGCAACGTGAGGGGCCGCAGCGGTGAGAAGCCCCTGTACCCCCCAAAAAAAAAAAGTCTAAGAAACCAACATTAGTACATTGTTGTTAATTGAACTCTGATTTTATTTGGGTTTCACCAGTTTTTCACCTTTCTATTCCAGGATCCAGTCCTGGGTAAGATTGCATTTCTTTGTCACTTCTGTTAATTTGTGACAATTTCTCAGTCTTTTCTCATTTTTCTTGACCTTCACAATCTTAAGGAGTACTGGCCAGGTAACTGTAGAAAGTCCTTGAATCTAAATTTTCAGATGTTTTTTCTCATGATCAGAATGGGGTTAAGGGTGTTTTGAAAAAAAATACTACATAAGTGATATTCTCATCCCAGAATATCAAGGGGTGCATGATATCTACAAGACATCACTGGGAATGTTAACTTTAATCTTCTGTAAGAAAGATTTGTCTCCTCTTCCCAATATATTTATTTATGCAACCATTTATCTTTATTCATGTATATATTTATGTACATTTAGTATATATTCATGTATATTTATTTTGTACTTTGGTTTAGTCTTGCAGTTTTTCATTTACATGTAAGTCTTTTGTCTACTTGGAATCGGTATTTCAATACGGTGTGAGGTAATGGACCAGTTTTATTCTTTTATATACAGATAACTAACTGTCTCAGCAGCTTAATAGAAAAATTCATCCCTCACCCTCCCACATACACACACTTATCTGCAATGCCAGTCTATTCATAAAAAGATTCTGTTTAAAAAATTATTGTCAATCTAACATTTAAAAAATTATTTGATTTAGTTTTGGTAGATTGAATTTTTTTAATTTGAATTTTTTTGTGATCTTTGTCTATTTGGTATGTTGTGTATTCCTTGTGATGTTAAAAACAGTTTATAGCATGCATCAATTAAAAATCTTTTAAGAATAGTTGCAACTTCTTTAAAAGCCAAAGCAAAACATTCAAGGTAATAGTAACAACGGTTGATTAGATGCTTACTGTAGGCCCTATAATAAAGATTTACCTACAATCTTTCATGTTGTTCTCACATCATTTTTGCAATATAGGTGCTTTCCAGATTGCACAGATGAGAAAACTGAGGTTCACAGAGGACAAGTAATGTACTCCAAGTCACAGCTAATCAGTGGTAAAGCCAGATTCAAACCTGGTTTTGACTTCAAAGTTTACAGTTGATTTCTTCCAGCAAGGACTCTGCTTGCTTTATAACTTAATCCTTTTGACTCAAACCAATTTTCATTGAATCCTTAGTGTAAACACTCCAAGAAATATTTACTATTAAGGTAAGTTGTGCTATATCTGCCTCAGCTAATATTGGTTAGGAACAATAGTAGTTTCAAACTGAAATGGATGCATAATTTCAAAACCAAACGAACTCAATTGTTTATAGAAATATTAACTTGTGCTTGAGAGAGGAAATGTGACCACTTATAAATAAAACTATTAGAAAGAATCAAATTTACAAACCTACTTAAGCTATTAAGATTATTTTTAGGGAAAGCAATAAACCAAGAGAAACCAGCAAGTTCACCTTGCTATTAAAACCATGGAGAATTAAGGTAAGACTGGAAAAAGAAGATTGGAAACTAATTTATAAGAGCAATTTAACATCTTCAAGGTAATAAGAAATATGTAATCCTTTGAGAGATGTTTGATTTTAAAATTTGCTGTGCAGAGCACATTTTATTTTAAAAGGAGCCGTAAAATTTTTAGGTAAAGTGACATAATTCCTGGCCAAGGATCTGTGCTGCTGATAAATCCCATAAATAGCAAAAATCTGATTGGAAATCCAAATTCTCATAGAAAATAGGGACATGCAGAAAAAAATTGAAATGTGGTTACTGAAAATGGACCTAGAGAGTATTACTCAGTGAAATAAGTCAGATGGAGGAAGGCAAATACAATATGGTATCACTGATATCTAGAATCTAAAAAGTAATACAAATGAATGTATATGCAAAACAGGAACAGACTCACAGATACAGAAAAAAAGCCTATGGTTACCAAAGGGGAGAGGGAAAGGGAGAGGGACAAATTAGGGTATGGGATTAATCGATACAAACTACTATGTATAAAATAGATAAGCAAAAAAGATATACTGTATAGCACAGGGAATTATAGCCATTATCTTGTAATAACCTATAATGGAGTATAATCTGCAAAAATACTGAAACATTATGCTGTATACCTAAAACTAACATAATATTGTAAATCAATTATACTTCAATTAAAAAAAAAAGATTATTAGAAGACATTGGCTTCCAAAAGAAACCAGAGTAGACAGGGTTAGAACATTCTGCCAATAGGTAGCTGCTCTTAGGAATCACTTTCCTCAATTGTTCAGGAAACACTGCAATGACTTTCTTCTGGACAGCCATATTCTTTCCCCAGAGTTTTGTGTTATGCAGATTTATGCAGATCATGCATCTTTGTAAACTAACAAACCACTTTCACTGGTTTAGAATTTTGTGCATTGTATGTCTATTTCTATAATTCTTTCTTTTCAGGCTATTAACTAAACCATACAGATGTTAAAAATTATATATTTTTAAAATTTCAACATAAAATTTAGAATTGTTACACAAACTTCAGCAAATTGTCAAACTAAGGATGCTAAAATCACAGATAGTAAGATGTTACTGTATTCACCCTTATCCCCAAAGTCATATGAAATTTTTTGAAAAAGCATGGTGTGAACATATTTTCAACATGTGGAGTAATACAGTTTATTTATAAAAACTAATGCATTTGAAACCTAGCATCACCATGATGCATTCACAGGAAGGAAATAATAATTAAAGATCAGAAAAACATGTATTAGGTCTGAACTTTGTATTAATAACTACATTTTTCCAATTCATGTTTTTATTTTTGGCTGCTAAGTAGACAAGTTTTGGTGTTACAAATATTATATCAAAAAGCATTATCATTCTATTACATAAGTGGTTCTTGCATTTGTTTTTGAACACATGGCTACTGCATTTTATTAATTAATTAAAGAATGTATACTCTTTAATTAGACCTTTAAAAATAGTTTGTTACCCAAAATGCCTCCTATGTTAAAAAAGAATATTGGTCTTAATTTCTTATGATGCATGTACATTTATATTTCTTTGTTTAATACTATTTCTGTGACTTCCCTTTACGTCCCCTTTAACAAACACTTCCCTTGTCACATCCTAGCCAAGAACAAAAAAGGCCACACTCATAACATTGCGGTCTATAATTTTGGTTAAAAATGATGAAGGTAAAAAAAGTTTCTAACTTCTCTGAGAGTTGAGTTATAAGGGAAAATATAATCTAGAAAAAAATAAAATAAAATTACAGGTGTGGATTAAAAAAAAAAAAAAGTCTTTTAAGAAATTACCCAGGGGGCTTCCCTGGTGGCGCAGTGTTTGAGAGTCCGCCTGCCGATGCAGGGGACACGGGTTCGTGCCCCGGTCCGGGAGGATCCCACATGTGGAGCGGCTGGGCCGCTGAGCCTGCGCGTCCAGAGCCTGCACGTCCGGAGCCTGTGCTCCGCAATGGGAGAGGCCACAACTGTGAGAGGCCTGCATAAAGCAAAAAAAAAAAAGAAATTACCCAGATGGTGATGTCATTAAATCAAGTAGAAGGAAAATTATCTAAAATGCTTTGGGAAGATTGTTCCCTGGGGCAGTTGTTATAAATGAAGGGTCCTTATAAATGAAAGAGGGAAGCAGGTGTGTCAAAGTCAGAGAAGAAGTTGTGACCATCGAAACAGAAGTCTGTGCTGTACTGTTGGCTTTGAAGATGGAGCAAAGAGCCATGAGCCTGGGAAAGCCTCTAGAAGCTGGAAAAGTTAAGGAATCAGATTCTCCTGAAAAAAAAAAAAAAAAAAAATGCAGCCGTGTGGATATCTTGATTTTAACCCAGTGAGACTCATGTCAGATGTCTATTCTGTACAAATGTAAGATAATAAATTTGTGTTAAGTTGCTGTGTTTGTGGTAATTTGTTACAGCAACCACAGGAAACTAGTATAAAGGACACAGGCATGCATTTCACAGAAATAAGTAAGTTTTTAAAAAAGCAGAACCCTATGACATAAGAAAAAGTGAGCTATAAAGATTTCTAGGGAAATAATTGCAGTTCTCTTCAAGCCAGAGCATCAGAGAACGCTTTTACTGTTTGGTTCTACAAATATCAATTACAAATGCTCACTTACTTACACTCAGTTTCAGCTTATGCAAAAGGTTTAAATATCTTTGGTTCCATTTTACGGTGAAATTCATCTTAGCAGTAAAAAAAAAAAAAAGAATCCATGCCTTCAAACATTTACTGTGCAGCTACACATATGTTAAACCTTGAGGATAGAAACATAAATAAGACAGTGGCTGTTATTCCCTTATTTTGAGGCATACAATTTAGTATAGGGTTTTTCTCTTTGACCATGACCTATAGTAGAAAATAGATTTTCTATTGCTACTCAGTTTATACACCTATGACTGAACCAAAGGCTGATATACTCTAATATTTTCTATTCTCTTCTGTGTATTTTATTCAAAAATGCTACATAGAAACCGTTAAATTGATTTTATAACCTTCTAATGGGTTTGAAAAACACTAGTTTTGTAAGCTAGACATGTAGAGAAATAGTTGAACATGTCATATGCTATAACAGAGAGGAAAATGACAACCACGGTAACTGCAAGAAAAACAGTATTAGTTAACATCTGAATGCTTCCTATATTCATTGCTCTAAGATCATTTTAACATTTGTAGTACCTTAAACAGGTAATCATACTTCAGACGTAGCAGTATAAAAACTTCAAATATCATTTTGGAAGTCTATACCAGAGTTTTTAGTTCATAAGAAATATGAAGGATGACTTTTTAAAATAGTAAAATGAGTTGTGCTTGAGTTGTGTGATTGAATACAAAGAGGCAACAAGCACCAATACCCACGGATGAAGATGGAGTCAGGATATGGCAATGGCTGCAGCTAATATCTTTGGAGCAGCCTGCGAGGTCCACAGCTCCCTTTGGCGAAGCACCTTCTTTTCAGAGGGGACACTTTTGCTTGACCCAAACCAGAAGTTTCGCTAATCTGCTTTCAGAACATCTTAGCCTTGATACCACAATCTTAGAAGCACAGTTTATGTGACTGTGCTGGCTTGTTAGAAAACGTTAGACAGGCCTCAATCTAAAACTTGTTTTCATAACATACCATGAGGTAGCAAAGTTATGTGATCGTCAGCCAACACCTCCCTCTAATCACTGGGAGCTGTCAATATTTGCCCAAAGAACCTGATAATTGTTAAATGGTCAACTTGGCTTCTTTTAGTTCCCCAACAGACTTTACACTGTGTTCCAAGGAACTTGTAGCAACTTATCTCTTAGCCTGTGTGTCTCAGAAAGAGGTATGCTGTCAGAAACACTTACATGGAGTTTAGTTTTCTGCATTTTCAACAAGCACCCTTGCCATTCCATAAGCACTGCAGTTTGAGAACACTGGCTGAAAGTGGGGGAACGATGTCAAGAGTGCAGCAGTGATCCCATCAGATCTGCTGCAGGCTTATCTCCTTTCTCCCTCCCCAGCCCCATACTTGGAAGTGGAAGGCAAGGTGTCCTGATCATTGCTCTGAAAACTATAGCATTTTCCATTTCACCACACCTGGAATTCTTCTCCTTGACTATTGTTTTCCTCTTAGCCTATGACCTAAAATTTCTCCTGACTCTGGTAGTATCATAAGGACTGAGAGTAGAGAACGGGCATAAAAGGGCTTAGAAATATTACTATCATTCCTTCGTTATTTATTATTTTAAATCTTGCATCTTATAAGAAAGGATAGAAGGCAACATCAACAGTACTGAAAACATGATGTTTAATATATCTTTTCTTCCCTCTTGCCTCTCATTCCTCAGATTCCCTTCTGTGATGACTACAATTAGCTTCCTGCATAACAGCCCTTATCTCTGTCCCTCCCCAATCCTCACTGAATGCCTAAGTGATTGTGCATTTTTCTGCACACTCTACAAGAGTCCTGGAACTTTTAGAGTGGATACAAAAGAGCAACTGAAAATAATTGTGTCACATCTATCTTAGAGGTCTGAGGTATCCAAAAAGGAAAAGACAGAGAAAGAGTGAAAAGATGTGGACAAAGAATGTTGTCTGCCGTTTCAGTAAACGATCAATGATGCCCACCATCAAGCCATGAGACATTGTGTCCACTCCTGAAAGCGCACCCTAAGGGGAATTCAGGATGGAGAAAAACAGGATACTGGCCCTGGATAGTTAGAATTCACGTCAAAGGGATAATTTCAATGAGCCCAGACTCTTGCATCTTCCCATACATAGAAAAGCGCTAAAATCATTAACTTGGGATGTCTGGTTTTGGTGATTAGCAGTAATTCTTTTGATGTTCGACTACGTGGCAGCTTTTTGGCTTTTGTTTTTGTCAGCAAAACTCGGATATATCCTTGTTCCTCCCTTACCTCTTTGGAACAGTTCTTCAGAGCTATCTGAGAGGCTGTCTTCTCGGCTATAGTCCTCAGTAAGTTCCCTGAATAAAACATAATTCTCAACTTTCAGGCTGTGCATTTTTTGTTTTTGTTTTGTTTTTGTTTTTTTTCAGTTGACAGAGGAAGGAAGAAAGGGAAGAAGGGAAGGAGGGAGGAAGAAGCGAGGGAGGAAAGGAAAAAAAGTGCCCTTGGGTCCCTGGAGAATAAAATGAATCCTTCCCACAATGATGAATAAAAATTAAAAATAAAGAAACAAAGCTTTATGATTCAAGTTTGCTCACTTCAGTTACTCCTGAAAAAATTCTTCTCTCCTAATTTCAGTTTTTAGCATAATGTCTGAATCATGTGAACATCATTAGTTATTTTTAATGAAGACTGGATTATCAGAAATGTTTAAATCTAATACATCCCTTCTATATATGGCACGGAGATGCTTTTTCTCCTTCTGTGAGTTGTATATGCTTAGGACACACAGAGATTTCAATAATAATAATAGCTACATTTATGTAGAAAGACAATTTTATGATACTGCTTTAAAATATTTCAAATTTCAGTTTCTAAAATCTCCATATTGCTTACTTACAATTCTTCTAAGAAACCTTCCCTCATCCCTGGTTTTTGTTTGGAGGTGCCCCCTAGTTAAAGAGATTCTCTCTTAGAGCCTTATGATAATTATCTCTTTCTCTGCTTAGAACAAAATCAGGTACACAGTAGGTGTTTAATAATTGCTGGATAGAAGAATAAATGAATTATTGCCACTACATAGCTTATTTTCCCCCTTAGTCTAAGTGATTTTCCTTCCTTTTTGACATTAAGGCATTTTTACAGAAATGGAAAAACATTATTTAATGTGAAAAGCCACTATTATGGTCTATTATAATCTTCACCCCAAAATAGAAAGGAACAATTTGTCTTTCCATCTAGTGTCTAAATTGTGGGTAGTAAGTTTCAGTTTCTAAATGTAATTGCTGTGCAGATCCTATTCATTTTGTTCTTCTTGGATGACTCTGAAGCATTCCTCTAGCCTTCTACCTCTGAGTTTTGTTTTAAGAACACTCTTGTCAGTTGAGATTAAGATAACATTTCTAAGTGAACACAAAAGCTGAGAAAGAATTCCAGTCACGCTGCCTGAGGAACCAGCTGTGCTGTTCCTTTTATTTTCTCTCTGTTCTTCTCCAGACGGAGTGAAGTGGTGTCTCCAAACAACTGAGAGTCAACAGGTAAAATTGTTGGTGAGTAAGGGGTTGTACAACATCCCCTGAAATACGCAACAAAGGCAAAGCGCTGCAATAAGGATAGCCTTCTGTCATTCTATTAAATATTCTAAAAAAACTGATTTTTCAAATAAGTATTTCAGGGTGTAGGAAAGACGTCTGCCATACTTCTCAGTTTCTGTCCATTTTCTTCTGATTTAACGGACATCCAGAAAGGTGGATCAAATCAGGGCGTACTTTCCACTAAAATGTCTAGAATTTTCTTGACTCTAAAATAACCAGAGGTCTTTTTAAAAATAGTTATATGAAATATTCATTTCATTCTGGATTCCTTTGTCCCCAGGCCTACTTTTTTCTGAAGTGACTTCAAATTTAATTTGAGATCTGCCCATAAAGAAAATTCTTTCATTTAACGAATATTTGTGGGTGTGCAATGTGGTAGTAACTGTTACAAAGAGTGGAGAACAAGGCAGAGAGGTACCTGCCTTTCATGATAGTTTCATCCTCATGAATTTGTCCTGAAACACCGTAGCCCACAATTTTGAACAAGTTGCTTCCCAAATTCTGCTGCACTGTATTTTCCCAGTGTTTCCCAAATTCTTTCTCTCAGAAAGGAATAAGACAACTTCATAAAGAACCACGTGGGATGTTTTAAAAAGTTTAGATTCTCAGCCTGTGAGGCCCAGAGATTCTGTTTCAATAAGCAAGACTGACCCAGCAATTTCTATTTTAAAATATTTTCGTATATTTTGAAAAAGTTTTAAAATGTGTTTTAAAAATTCTTCTAAAAGGTGTGTTTTGGGGACTTCCCTGGTGGTGCAACGGTTATGAATCCTCCTGCCAATGCAGGGGACACGAGTTCGAGCCCTAGTCGGGGAAGATCCCACATGCCGCAGAGCAGCTAAACCCGTGAGCCACAACTACTGAGCCTGCGCTCTAGAGCCCGTGAGCCACAACGACTGAAGCCTATGTGCTTAGAGCCCGTGAGCCACAACGACTGAAGCCTATGTGCTTAGAGTCTGTGAGCCACAACTACTGAAGCCGCACGCCTAGAGCCCGTGCTCCGCAGCAAGAGAAGCCACCGCAATGAGAAGCCCGCGCACCGCAACAAAGAGTAGTCCCTGCTCGCCACACCTAGAGAATGCCTGCTCGCCGCAATGAAGACTCAACACAGTCAAAAATAAATAAATAGGGCTTCCCTGGTGGCGCAGTGGTTGAGAGTCCGCCTGCCGATGCAGAGGACACGGGTTCGTGTCCCGGTCCGGGAGGATCCCACATGCCGCGGAGCAGCTGGACCTGTGAACCATGGCCGCTGAGTCTGCGCGTCCGGAGCTTGTGCTCCGCAACGGGAGAGGCCACAACAGTGAGAGGCCCGCGTACCGCAAAATAAATAAATAAGTAAGTAAAATGTGTGTTTTTTGGGGGGAGGAGGCAACATGGGAAAAGCAGAAAAATTTTGTAATATCTGAAAATTGGGGTGACAGAATAGTTAAAAAACAATTTTATTATTGATTTGGTAAGCACATTAAGTCACGTTTGGAAGAAAATTATCAAAGACAGCTGAACCCAGTGCAACAATGACCTGATAAAGAATAATGGCTAATCCCCCCAAATACTTGACCATTGAGCTCTCTTGCAACTCATGCAGTGCAAACTTAAAATAAAACACACAAATTAGTAAGAATTGTATAAGACTTGTAAACATAAAATGAATGTACACCTGTTTTTTCTAGCTAGATGCTATAACATAGCATCTATCTGGTCTTTAGTAGTTTCCATAGGACCACAAAGAATATTTTCTATATGAATAAGCACTATAAAAACGCTTATTACTGTGTAATCACGTGATAATATATTTCATGCATTGACAGAGCCAGAAGCTAGGATTAAAGCTGAGTGGTTTTGTTTTCTCCTTAAAATAGTACACATTCTTCAAAAGGGATCTATAACTACATCTTTGTAATCTGAGGTAGAAATCTGCCTAACAAATACAATCTATTATTGCTTAAAAGAATTTGAATGATAACATCTGGTGCTTGGCACATTTTACTTTCCAGAATTTCCTTTACTGAAAATTCAGATTTGAGGATTCTTCTCAGAAATCTTCACATTTCTAAAGAGAATGAATAAAAGAGTTATTTTGTATTATCTTCTTTTTGCCAACTGTCTAAATTTTCACCTATTTTTTCCTTCATTTTAGATTTGACACAGCCATTGCCAAATTAATAAAAATACCTCTTACGTTTACCCAGAAATACAAGATCTGTCTCCTAAAGTAAAGGAAATAAAAACAAAAGTAAGCAAATGGAACCCAATTAAACTTAAAAGCTTTTGTACAGCAAAGGACACCATCGACAAAATGAAAAGACAACCTACTGAATGGGAGAAAATATTTGCAAATAATATGACCGATACGGGATTAATATCCAACATATATAAACAGCTCATACAAGTCAACATTAAAACAAACAACCGAATGAAAAAATGGGCATGAGAACTGAACACACATTTTTCCAAAGAGAAAATGCAAATGGCCAACAGGCACATGAAAAGATGCTCAACATCGCTAAACATTAGAAAAATGCAAATCAAAACCACAGATATCACCTCACACCTGTCAGAATGGTTATCATCAAAAAAAGCATAAATAACAAAAGTTGACAAGGATGTGGAGAAAAGGGAACCCTTTACAATGTTGATAGGAATGTAAATTGGTTCAGCCACTGTGGAAAACAGCATGGAGGTTTGTCAAAAAACTAAAGCTAGAACTACCACATGACCCAGCAATTCTACTTCTGGGTATATATCCAAAAAAACAAAAACACTAATTTGAAAAGACACATTCACCCCAATGTTCATAGCAGCATTATCTACAATTGCCAAGATATGGAAGCAGCCTAAGTGTCCATCAAAAGACAAATGGATAAAGAAGATATGATATACATATACATTGGAATACTACTCAGCCATAAAAAATGAATGAAATTCTGTCATTTGCAGCAACATGGATGGGCCTAGAGGGCATTATGCTAAGTGAAATAAGTCAGACAGAGAAAGACAAATATTATATAATATCACTTATATGTGGAATCTAAAAAATACAACAAACTAGTGAATATAACAAAAAATAAGCAGACTCACAGATATAGAGAACAAACTAGTGGTTACCAGGAGGGGCAATATAGAGGTGGGGGGAGTAGGAGGTACAAACTATTGGGTATAAGATAGGTTCAAGGATGTAATGTCCAACATGGGGAATATAGCCAATATATATATATTTTTCAATAGTACAGAGGTTGAGAAACACTGTTTTATTTATTTTTGATTTTTTTAAAAATTTTTATTGGAGAATAATTGCTTTACAATGTTGTGTTAGTTTCTACTGCACAGCAAAGTGAATCAGCTATATTTATACCTATATCCCCTCTTTTTCAGTTTTCCTTCCCATTTAGGTCACCACAGAGCACTAAGTAGAGTTCCCTGTGCTATACAATAGGTTCTCACTAGTTATCTATTTTATACATAGTATCAATAGTGTATATAGTTAATATTTTGTAACAATTGTAAATAAAATGTAGCCTTTAAAATTGTATATATAAATATATTAAAAAAGAATAAAAACAACAAAAAACGAAATGAACTAAAAAAGCATGTATGGGGACCTCCCTTGTGGTCCACTGGTAAAGACTCTACCTTCCAGTGTAGGGGATGCGGGTTTGTTCCCTGGTCAGGGAACTAAGATCCCACGAGCCTCGTGGCAACTAAGCCCATGCACCAAAACTACTGAGCTCGCACACCTCAACTAGAGAGCCTGTGTGCTGCAAACTACAGAGCCCATGTGCTCTGGAGCCCACGTGCCACAACTAGAGAGCTCACGTACCCTGGATCCTGTGTGCTACAACTAGAGAGAGAAAACCCGCATGCCACAACTAGAGAGAAGCCTGGGTCTCAATGAAAGGTCCCGCATGCCTCAGTGAAGATCTCGTGTGCTGAAATTGAAACCCGACACAGCCAACAAAATAAATAAATAAAATAAATAGATAAAATAAAAACGTATGTATGCTGGGGCAATAAAAATGTTCTTAAATTGGATTGTGATGATAGTTGCACCACTTGGTGAAAATATTAAAAGCACCGAATTGTATACTTTAAAAGGATGAATTTTATGGTATATAAATTATATGTCAATAAAGCTGTTTGGAAGTGTTTATTAGGTTTATTTTAATTGCTAAAAGTGTTTGCTAACCTTTTGGTGGCACATTTGTGGAGAAAAAAAGGGAAGCAACTAGAGAAGTAGATTTCCCCATCTTCTCTCCCTCTATTTCTTTTTTACTTTTTTTAAGACACAGTATCATCATGTAGTAATCCTCTTCCACAAGCAAGGAGTACTTCTTGTAAGCTTGGAAATTTTAGTTAAGATGGATATCATAGGTAAGTATAACAACAAAACATGTCTGAAAACAATGGCTATACATTTTACTTATTTATAATGTGTTTTCTTGGAAGGCTACATGCTGTATCTTTGCAGGTATTCAAGTGGAGTTTCCATTACATTTGTAGAGGATGCTTGAGAAGACATATCCACACAGAATGTGAAATTGGGCTTAAGGACTTTTAAAAGGCCCATATAATTCTGAATTAAGACCTCCAATACATGGAGAGTGAGCCTTACTAGAACATTTTGCCAAAAATTTACCATTTAAAACATATTAAAAGAAGTACATTTCTAAAGCAATTCTCTCTTATTCATACACAATTTAATAAATGTTATCACTGGTGTTATTGTCCCCTCCCTACGGTAGTCATGACTTTTTGGTGAAAACAAAAACCAATCTGGGTCTAAGAGATTATTGATCCCGTGAGTCATGCCAGTGTCATGGCAACATGGGATGCTATACTTTAAGTCCATCTCAAAGAAGTGAGTTTTTATAAACCTTAACTAGGCTAAGGACTTCCCCAACATGCAAATTCTTTAATGAATCCCTGCTTGGTTGTTCCTCTTCTGGTCACTTAAGTAACTCATGTCCCATAAGTAGTTATAGTGTTCTCAGGGAGACTGAAAAAGTTGGTATTGGTATTTATCTTTGAGAATCCCATTTGATGACTTCCTGAGTTCTTGCTGTGCCAGGTACACATCACCATCAGTATTTGAAAACTTCCAGTCATATCAAGACACTCTCAAAGTCTAAGTATCTTGAACATTGCATGGAGCCATTCACATCCTTCCAAAAATGTGACATCAATGGTAAGCTAAGATTGCATAGATTCTAAAAACCGCAATGAAGAATACTTATCTCTAGTACAAAACTAGACCTGACACATGAAAGGCAACTATAAAACATTTTGAAGTCAAAGGATTGGCCAGAAGCAATAATTAGCCAAAGACTCATCACCTAGAGAAATAAGAAGGGAGAAACTTCCAGACTAAAGTGGTGACATTAAGCTTATTCACTCTCTTCCTGGACTTCTTAGCTTGAACATTTAATATAGGTTCCCAGATCTTTTTAATTATCCCTCATCTAGGGCTTCCTCATAGTAGAACATTTCTCTACATGAAGAATGCTCTAGCAACTCTCTGACTAAGATGTCAAGAGACTTCTTTTTTCTTTCTTTCTTTTCTTTTATTTGTTTGTTTTTTTGGAGTAAAATGATATAAAAACTTTCTATTACCAGAAGCGTTGTATTCACAAAGAATTCTCTCTCAAGAGCTGACACTTTCATCTCATTATTTGGCTGGCTGGAAATAAGGATGGTTTTAAAATACAGAAGGAATTTGCTTCAAAGCCTACGGATATCATCACAAAATGTGTTCCTTAAAATGAAATATTCATAATCTGACTCGATAAACTATTGTATACTGGAATAAAAATATTAAGAAGTGTAGAAAAATATTAAGGGCTTTGCATGTACTTGCATAAGAAAGCAGCTAATAAATGTTGCTATTATTAGTATAATCTATTAGTAGCCAATAGATTGGCTACTAATAGATTATACTAATAATCTGGGCCTCCGGACGTGCAGGCCCAGCAGCCACGGCTCACGGGCCCAGCCGCTCCGCGGCATGTGGGATCCTCCTGGACCGGGGGATGAACCCGTATCCCCTGCATCGGCAGGCGGACTCTCAACCACTGCGCCACCAGGGAAGCCCTGTTTATTTTTAAAATGTGGTAAAATATGCACAATGTAAAATTTACCATTTTAACCACTTTTATGTGTAGTTTAGTGCATTAAATTCACTTTTTTGTGAATGATCACCACCATCCATCTCAAACACTTTTTTCATCTTACAGAACTGAAACTTTGTACCCACTAAAAAATAACTCCCCATTCACCCCTCCTGGCCCTGGCATCCACCATTCTACTTTCTGTCTCTTTGAGGTTGACTATTCTAGGTACCTCATATTTGCAGTATCATACAGTATTTATTCTTTTGTTACTGGCTTATTTCACTTAACATAATGCCTTCGAGGGTAATCCATGTTGTAGCATGTGTCAGAATTTTCTCCTTTTTAAGGCTGAATAATATTCCCTTGTATGTATACACCACATATTGTCTCTCCATTCATCTGTCCATAGGCACTTAAGTTGCTTTCACATTTTGGCTGCTGTGAATAATGCTAATATGAAGGTGGGTGTACAAATATCTGTTCAAGTCTCTGCTTTCATTCCCTTTGGGTATAGATATACCAAGAAATGGAACTTTGGAACATAGCAATTCTATATTAAATTTTCTGAGGAACCACCATACTATTTTCCACAGCATCTGACTCATTCTATATACCCCTGACAATGCACAAGGTTCCAATTTCCCCACATCCTTGACAACACTTATTATTTTCTGTTGTTGTTTTCTTTTAATAATAACTATCCTAACTGAATGGTACAACATTATGGTTTTGATTTGCATTTCCTTAGTAATTAGTGAAGTTGAGCATCTTTTTATGTGTTTATTGAGAGTTTTTATATCTTTTTTTGAGGAATGTAGATTCAAGTTCTTTGCCCATTTTTTAAACTGGGTTGTTTGGTTTTTCTGTTGTTGAGTTTTCTTTATATATTCTGGATATTAACCCCTTATCAGATATGTGATTTGCAGGTGTTTTCTCCCATTCCATGGGTTGTTTCTTCACTCTACTGATAGTGTCCTTTAATGCACAGAAGTTTATAATTTTGATGCAGTCCAATTTACCTGTTTTTTATTTTCTTGATTGAATATTTATTTTAACAGAATGATATACAGTTGAATTGGTCATGGTTATAATCAGTTATACTCAGGACAGAGTTTTCCACGTAGACTAGATGAAAGTAAGCACATTTTGATCGCAAACTCTGTCATGCATACATTCTGCAGAATTGGTACACAGTTTTAACTGATTATAGGTAGTTTTTATTATTTTTGTAATTTTTTCCATTTGATTCCTACTTGCATTTTCAAATAAAATGACTACTTTATCTGAAATCCTAATTTAGGTCAAGAAACAGATTCTGAAACAGATTTTTTTTTAGTTGCTATTATTCATACTTCTTGGATGTACTGTATCTGAATTCCTAGAAATTTACCTCTGAGCCTGGACAGTGTTCAAATCCATTTGTTTCATAGTCACTTCACTTTCTAGTCATGTGTTGCTTAAATACAGGAGAGGTGCTGACGTGTTCTAGAGCTGTACCCTGTCTTTTGGAATTCCAGATTTTTAGGAAAAAAGACAATTTCAAAAACAGTATGGAGGTTCCTCAAACAACTAAAAAGAGAACTGTCATATGATCCAGCAATTCCATTCCTGGGTATATATCTGAAAAAGAAAAAAAACACTAATTGGAAAAGATACATGCACCCCTCGCCCCGTTCATAGCAGCACTATTTACAATAGCCAAGATATGGAAGCAACCCAGGGTCCATCAACAGATGACTGGATAAAGAAGATTTTATATATATATAGAGAGAGAGATGATGGAATATTATTACTCAGCCATAAAAAGAATGAATTTCTGCCATTTGCAGCAAAATCAATGGACCTAGAGAATATTATGCTAAGTGAAATAAGTCAGACAAAGACAAATACTATATGATATCTCATATGTGGAATCTAAAAAGTAAAACAAGTAAGTGTATATAGCAAAACAGAAACAGACTCAGTTATAGAAAACAGTCTAGTGGTTACCAGTGGCAAGAGGAAAGGAGGGAGGGACAATATAGGGGTATGGGATTAAGAGATACAAATTACTACAAATTACTCTGTATAAAATAGATAAGCAGCAAGAATATATTATACAGCACAGGGAATTATAGCCATTATTTTGTAATAACTTTTAATGGAATATAACTTATAAAAATACTGAATACTATGCTATACACCTGAAGCTAATATAATATTGTAAATCAACTATACCTCAATAAAAAAAGAGACAGTTTCAAAGACCTCATGATAGTTTGAGTCTATTGCATTGTGCTTTAATTATTTTTAGATAAAGATTTAATCAGACTTAATCAAATACCTGGTCCAATGGATGAAGTTGAACAGCTCCCCCTATCTCTCTCTCTCTCTCACACACACACACACACACACACACACACACACACATACACCACACAGTGAAGAAGGTGGAAATAATCCAGTACTTTTAGGTAACTGGCTATCTTCAGATCTTCCACATTGGTAGATTTCAAGAATGCAATGGAATAAGTAAATTATGAGGTTGTCTCATTTTCTACGTGGGTCGGTCACTTCTAAGACTTTTAATTTAAAATACCTAATATTTGCCATTGTTTAAATCAGAGTTAGGGCTATGAGTAGGCTCCATATACTAATATATTGCATGTAAGAGTTTTAAAAATGTATATTTTTAGGAAAAGTCCATACGAGAAAAAATAAATAGCATGTTTACAAATTGGCTGAGGACTAGTTGGTAGGATTTTAGGAGTTCTAGGTAGGAACTTCAGTCCAGATATATGGAGACATTTAATTATTGTTTGTAATTTAAATAAATTCTTTAAAAAATATACCCAGGCCTTTGAGTCTGAAAGGATTTTGGTGTTCCAGCAATCCCTGTTGAAAGCTAAAGCACACAGAATTGATATCATTATCAGCTGAAATAAGCCAGGTGTCAGATATGAGCTCTTGTGGTAAAATAGGGGACTTAGGGGTCAAATGAGTTCCAAGATGGAAGAGAGAGATGTTAAAACAGGATTCAGATCTGCACCTCATGCAACTGTAAACTCAGATAAAGTAGATTTAAAACTAAAAAAGAAAACCTTAAGAAAGTTTCAATAATTAATTTTCAGATATCTGGATTGGAACGGCTTTCTAATACAAAAAGAAAAAGATATTATTACCCAAAAAGATCATTATTCAAAAAAACTACAAGTAAAACTAAAAGGTATACTGAGAAAATAATCACCTCAGACATGAGAGTTGACACTTTTATATGTTGATTTTTTTAAAAACCCAAGAAATGAGGTCTTAAAAATAGCCAGTTTACAAAAGAATAAATATCATACGTCTCAGACCTTGACCCGGTTATTTAATCACTGGGAAAAATGCACAACTCCAAAATAATAATTTTGTATTGACAATAAGTATTTCAAAAAGCAAACATGTGGGCTTCCCTGGTGGCGCAGTGGTTGAGAGTCCGCCTACTGATTCAGGGGACACGGGTTCGTGTCCCGGTCCGGGAAGATCCCACATGCCGCCGAGCGGCTGGGCCCGTGAGCCATGGCCGCTGAGCCTGCGTGTCTGGAGCCTGTGCTCTGCAATGGGGGAGGCCACAACAGTGAGAGGCCTGTGTACCGCAAAAAAAAAAACCCCAAAAACAAAAAACATGTGACATAAGTGGCTCTAGTTCATTCTCTGGGTCATACCATTTTCCCAGTTAGTATAGTCACTTGGATGAGAGATGGTTATAAAAAGAGTGCCAGCTCATTCCTGAGCCATTTCTCAAAGGTTATTAGGACTGAATTGGTAAACATAAGCTGATTAATGGTGATATAGCTGTGTCATGTTTGTGGCAGTACAAACATACAGCTTTCCTGAAGACCTAGCACCTTAAGTTTTCATTGGGATGTATTCTAAAGGGAACATGTCTCCATATACTGAATTATTCTGTCAACTGTGAGATAATTCCCAGGGGTTGACTTATTCCCTCAGGGGTGAGGGAAAGCACTTTTTGTTTTCTTTTTTCTATATTCTTTTCCCCAACAACCTGTTTACCTCTGAACAAACAAGGAGAGTTATCAAAATATATGTGTGTATACTTTCTTAACCTCTCCAGTAACCTCATCACAACTTCTTTCCTGCCTCAACTCCACATCCTAACTACAGACCAACCTGTCAGTTTTCTCATGTTTATCTAAATTGCATGTAGTCCACGCCCCAGCTATTATCTCTTACTCTAGTAAGTCTAGGTTAATTGTTTTCTTTTTCTAAGGAAAAAGAAAACAACAGTCTTAGCCATAATTTTAATCCTATAGTAAAATGAAACTATAGTTTAGGACTATATATATTTTTCTCACAAATAAGCACAGACTGGAATTTACTTTAGACCACAGTACCTCAGATAGAAGTCAGCAAATGGTGACTTCTTAAGGTTTTCAAACTGCTTCCCACGAATTCTGCTTCATCCAGATATCCACCTTATGATGGAACACCCAATTACATGAGTCCCCAAGTCTGTGTTGGGGTATGATAGTGTGTTTGAAAAGTGGAAGCTGAATCACTGCGCAAAGTTTTCAAAGCACTTGAAATAGACAAGTCGTGAGTCGATGGATACATACACACCTCTTTCACGTAGCAAATGTCTGCTTTATGGGAATGTTTCTGATACTGACGTGCAATAATTCAGCAACAGTAAGTGGGCACTAAATATGCAGTGAAGAAATTTGCTTCTTTCAATTTTAGCAATCAATAAAATAGAAAATATTTAATGTTGATTTCAACAAACTACAATGCTAACCTGAACTTTAAGTAAACGTAGCTTTGTTCCTTATTCATGTGTTAGATTGACACTTGAAGATTGTTTGTTGGGTAAATTGTCATTATTCTGAGCTAGTGAAGCTTTGAAACTGTTCAGCTTCCTATAGTATGCATATGTGAATAAGCAGTTCCTACCTTTGCAGGATTTATGTAAAACTACAGAAAGAGATCAAATCTAGGATTAGATCTAAGGTTTCATCTTTCTATTAAATTGATATCATCTGTCATTATTAATTATTAATTTAGATATTATAAATGTTTTGCTTGGCTGTACTACTTACTTGAAAAAAATTGTTTGGTTGTATGTTTGTACTTATGCTATAAAGTATTCTTAGTTTTATTTGTATTTGACATTATATCCAAAGGAATTTAGTCAAAGCATTTTTCAAAAATTAAATCCAAATGTTATTCAAGATTGAGAAAAAATGCTTTTGCAAACAAAAGGATATATTTCCTTTCTTTAATTCTAAAAATTATTAAGAAGAAATTTCAACTAAGAGAATATGTAGTCTTGGGAAAAGATGGAAAGAGCCCACACATTCAAGCTGTATTAACACTAGAGTTAGCCAGATAAAATATACATTTTTGAAAATAAACATTTTATTTGGTGGTTTTCCAATATCAAAAAAGTAGATGATATAAGCCAGTGATTCTTTTTTAACTACATATTTTTAAATAAAAAATGTTAACTTCAAATCTGATTTTAGACCAGTACTAAAGTCTTGCATTATAAAATGCAGCCATATGACTGCTATAGCATATTTGTTTCCCAGGAAATTTATTATAAGCAGAAATTCTCACCTGTTTTCCTTGTTTGCCTTTGGTATATGTTTTCAAAATAAATGCCTTGTTAGGATGGTGCAATAGTATGATACTAATATTCTTATTACTAATAACAATACAACTACTAAAACCGTGTAGTTTTATAGGGTTTAGCAACGTATAAAATACTTTCTCATATATTAATTTTCACAATGATATTTTGAAGAAGGTCCATCACTCTCAATTTACAAGTGAAGGAAGAGAAGTAAAGAGACTTATCTCAGATCATGGAGTTAGGGAGTCATTTAACCAAGGAAACTTTAATTTGGCCATTTTTCACAATTACTGCCTCTCCACTCTACCATGTTGCCCTGGAACCATTCCCCAGCTCTCTCTCTGACCTTCCTGCCCCCAGTTTCTCTCCTAATCCAGGTCATCCTTTATACAGCTACAAGAATGATCTACTTACAGAAATAAATCTGCTTCTGCATCTCCCCTTCTCATAAAGAGCTCTCCTGTCTCCTCTTTTTTTAAATTGTGGCAAGAAAACTCAACATGAGATCTACCCTTTTAACAAAATTTCAAGAATATAATACAGTATTTTTTTTTTTTTTTTTTTTTTTTGGCGGTACGCGGGCCTCTCACTGCTGTGGCCTCTCCCGTTGCGGAGCACAAGCTCCGGACGCGCAGGCTCAGCGGCCATGGCTCACGGGCCCAGCCGCTCCGCGGCATGTGGGATCTTTCCGGACCGGGGCACGAACCCGTGTCCCCTGCATCGGCGGGCGGACTCTCAACCACTGCGCCACCAGGGAAGCCCATAATACAGTATTTTAATTATAGGCACTAAGATCTCTAGAACTTAATCATCTTGCATAACTGAAATTTTATACCTGTTGAACAATTCCTCATTTCCCCATCCTCCAACTCCTGGAAACCACCATTCTAATATTTTGACTATTTTAGACATTTCATATAAATGGAATCATGCAGTGCTTGTCCTTCTGTGGCTGGCTGGTTTCACTTAGCATAATGTCCTCCAGGTCCATCCATGGGAGGATGGGAGTGCATCCCATCCCAACATGGGAGTGCAGGTACTCTGCATTTCAAGTCTCTGATTTCAGTTCTTTTGGGTATATACCCAGAAGTGAAATTGCTAGATGATATAGTAGTTCTATTTTAATTTTTTGAGGAATCACCATACTTTTTTCCACAGTGGCTGCATCATTTTACATTCCCTCCAACAGTGTAAAAGAGTTCCAATTTCTCCACATACTTGCCAGCACTTGTTATTTTCTTTTTTTATAGTAGCCATCCTAACAGGTGTGAGGTGATATCACATTGCCATTTTGATTTGCATTTCCCTGATGATTAAAGAGGTTGTGGACCTTTTGAAATACTTTGGTCGTCATCTAACATCATATGTCTCCTTTGGAGAAACATCTATTCAAGTTACTTGACCTTTTTTTTTTTTTTTTTTTAAAGACACCAATTGTACTTGAACATTTGTTACTGTTTAAAAATTTTTTTTATTTTTGGCAGTGTTGGGTCTTCGTTTCTGTGCGAGGGCTTTCTCTAGTTGTGGCAATCGGGGGCCACTCTTCATCGCGGTGCGTGGGCCTCTCACTATCTCGGCCTCTCTTGCTGCGGAGCACAGGCTCCAGACGCGCAGGCTCAGTAGTTGTGGCTCACGGGCCCAGTTGGTCCGCAGCATGTGGGATCTTCCCAGACCAGGGCTCGAACCCGTGTCCCCTGCATTAGCAGGCAGATTCTCAACCACTGCGCCACCAGGGAAGCCCCTTTGACCATTTTTTAATGGAGACATTTGTTTTGTTTTGATTTTGTTTTTGCTATTGAGTTGTAGGAGTTCCTTATATATTAATATTTTGGATATTAACCCCTTATCAGATATGGATTTGCAAATATTTTCTCCTATTCCATAGGTTGCTTTTTTGTTTTGTTGATTGTTTCCTCTGTTGTGCAGAAGATTTTTAATGTAGTCCCACTTACCTACTTTTTGCTTTTGTTGCCTGTGCTTTTGATGTAATGTCCAAGAAATTGTCGAAGAAAGTTCAATCAAGTTAAGAAGAAAAAAGGGAAGTTTATCTGAGCCAAACTGAGGATTTTATCCAGGAGACAGACTCTCAGAAAGTTCTGAGAACTGTTCCACCTGTTAGAAGTCAAAACAAAGGATTGTACATCAAGATAACATACTGAAGTTTTCCATAAAGCTTGTCAAAGATACATAGTCCAGGTATGTGCAAAGCAAGAAACAAGTCATTATGACCCCCTACAGAGCTGTGAAAGAACACTATTCATTAAAGAATTTACATTACTAGCATCAGAAGAAAGGGGAAAAAATGGAAATTTATGGTCGAGCAGGCACTCCCATCTTTAAGGAGCTCTGGTTAGTGTGTAGTGCAGATGCACACTGCATATAAGGGAGGGATGGAGGAGGCCCAAAAGGACACAGAGACATAATTGTATGCATAATTTTTTTGTCCTGCCTTAAAATATAAATTTTATTTCATCAAAATCATTACCAAGACCAATGTCAATGATCTTTCTCCTATGTTTTCTTTTAGGAGGTTTATAGTTTCTGTTCTTCCATTTAAGTCTTTAATCCATTTTCAGTTTACTTTTGTATATGGTGTAAGATAAGGGTCAAAATTTCATTCTTCTGCATACGGGTATCCAGTTATTCCAGCACCATTTTTTGGAGACTATCTTTTTCCCTTGGTGTATTCCTGTCTGCCTTGTCAAAGATCAGTTGACTGTGTATGTGTGAATTTATTTCTGGACTTACAAAGAACCTTTATTCTTAATTGACTGTAGGACAGAATGTCATCTGGCTTCACCTATCTCTCTCCATCCTCATCTTGTTGCCCCGCTTCTTTACAATCACTGAACGTTGCATAGGACTAAGGACAAGTAACCCTACAATATCGCAAGTGGGAGGATAATAGGAGATTATAGCTATTGAAGCATAATAGAATTATCAATATTCCTTGAAATCAGTTCCATCCATTGTAATATCTCATGCAGTTCTTTTTGTTCTTACCTAAATTCCTGTTTGCTTACTTAAGGTCTGCTTTTGGAGAGACTTGCCTTGATTATGACCTAATAATGCTCAGGCATATTAATCATGGTATGCTTAGGCCAAGTACAGTACACACTACCACTGCTCCTGAATATACCAGGTAGTTTTACTCTTCCATGCCTGGAATATCCTTTCTTCTCCTTTTGCTCAACCAACCTTTCCTTAAATACCAACTGAATATTCTTGTGATATCTGGCTAACTTCCTTAGGCAGGGTTAGTATCTCTATCCCATGCTCTTGCTAAGAGTTTTGTCCATGCCTCCAGAAAATCTATTATTTCTTGTTATAATGTTTTCATAAAGTTGATAAATATAAAAGAAGAGAAGCAAAATCACCCATGATTCCATTACTTATAAAAAATCATTATGATGTTTTGGTTTATAATGATGTAGGTTTTTCCAGTGTAGAACTGTTTAAAAAAATCAGTAATCTTACTATACATATAAGTACCTCCTGTTCCCTTCCACCTTAATATGATATCAAACAGTTCCTCATAATTTCATGTCTTTGAAAACATCAGTTCTAATGTCTGCATACTATTCCATCAAGTAAATACACCATCATTTATTTAACCCTCCCCAAATCATTCAAAATGAGTTTTTTTTAGTTCTTTCTTAATCATGTTTGCAGCTCCAATATTATCACAGAGATTGGGCATGTTAAAATATATTCTATAAATCAGTGCTAAAGAAATCTTCTGTCTAGGAGACTTATGCTATTCTCCTGTTATTTTATTTTACTGTTTTGATTAATTTTAACCCCAATTACAGAATATTAATTGAAAATTAGGGGGAATTGGAAAGTTGGAAAAACTATCTACAGATTTCAGTCTGAAGCTTCCTTTTGGAAATATACCAGATTATAGCTCCCATAGTTATCATGGCCATTCCATATAGATTATTGTGTGTTTGTAAGTGCTTGCACCTCCCTGAAATATTTTATTTGACTCTGTTAACTACAGAAACTACTTATCAATGCTACCAGTAGAATAGAAAGGAGACCACACAAGCATCTTTTCCGAAACATCGAAAGGGCTATTCGTAATTATATATCAAACTTGTAATATGAAAGTTTGATATTTCCTCTGGAAAGGTCAGTACTGTCTTGGGATTCAAGGAAATGTCACAGAATGAATTAATGGGAACTAATTATTGAAACTCTTGCCTAAATATTTGGCCTTAGTTACCAACATCAGGATTTACTTCAGTGTATCCATGGAAATTGAGAGTGGGGAATGGGATAAGAGGTGACAGGGAGAAGTACTTCCCATTTGACCACATATATACAAATAGTAAAGCTAAAGCTAGCTCAGCAAAACCTGACAAGTGTTTGCCAAAATAAATTATTTATTTGAAAAATATTGGCATTAGTATTTTACACATTGATTTCCATCACATAACAGGAAACATAGTGTGGAAAGATACATACGGGAAGAAACAAGGGATTTTGATTCGGACTTGCGTTCATATCCCATCTCCAATCCCTATGACCTCTGAGACGCTAAGCAAGTCTTTTAACCTCTCTGATCTTTAGCTTTCTCATCTGTAAAATATGAATAATAACACTTTCTTTGCCAGGCTGCCATAAAAGTAAAAAGAGACAAACACTTAGCATCCAATACACTGCAGACGTTCAAAAAATGGGAGGTACTATTATTATCATACTATGTTCCATACTGGTATCCCAAAAACAGATAGGAAAATGGGTTTTGTCTAAAATAAAAGGCAATTGGCATGAGAAACATGCTGGGAAGAATAGATTATCACAGCACTACTGCCTTTTTTTTTTTTTTTTTTTTGGTTATCTGTAACCTAGGTTATCTGATACTGTTTTAAATCCATGGGCCTCTCTATTTGTTTACACAGGCCCCCTAAATGTTATCTGGAGACTTCCAATGCCTGACTACCTATCATATGGTGAGTCAATCAGTTTTTTTTTTTTGGTCCACAAATAATAGGAATTTCAAATTGATACCATTATTTGCATAACATTTGGAAGAGTATCTGCTATGACAGTGTCCACTTGACTCATTCTACCTGAAGGCTCTAATCTGAGTCCAGTAAAGTGCTCTTGCAAATAAGGTCTACCAACCAAAGAGCATAACTACTCAGATTCTCCTTTATACTTAGAATATTTTTTCCCCAAAGATACCAGTAGAAAGAGCTTTGGTTATTCAAGAGAGAACAGCGAGTTCCCAAATAAAGCTTCCTCCTCTGTGCCCTGTTTCTTCATCTGTACAAAATACTAATGAACACAGGGAATTTCAAACTCTTTTGGAAGCCAGCAAAGACATATTAATGATGTAAAAGTGGATATGGGAAATCAGAAAGATAGAGTGAATATGAATCAGGTATTTATATAATTAAAATATTCCAACAGACTAAGTTTGAGGTTCATAAGTGTAATATTAAAAATTAACTTTCTTCCCAACATGGAATATGGAGAAAGTAAAAGCAAGATAATTGTCAGAGGTTAGTTTAGTTTTGATGAATGAGTGTGACTAAATCAGAATAATGATTCTGAATTAAGTTCTATCAAAACAAATACAATATCTTTTAAAAAAACTGTTATTTTCTTTCTTAAGTTGGGCTTCTCTAGCAATTGCCTTTCCTGGTACACTTATACCATGAAGGAAGTTTGCTAGCCAGGACATGTAGGAAGGTCTGAAGAACTGATGTTTAATCTGAGAAGATAACTAAGGCCCCCTTTCCTGAAAAATACCTTCCCTCAGATTTAATGAATGTTGGTATCATCCCATCCTGCCCATATCTCTTCTCCAGAGTAAATAGGGTAGGTATCATTTCCACTGCTATTCCCAGAACCCCAGTGTTCTGCTGTTGTCTTAAACCAAATCTCTTGTGAGCAAAGAAAGCCTTTTATCATCTGACATTCTCAATCATCTAGAATGATGTTTCTGTCTATTCCATGAATCAATCCATTGTCATCTTGGAGGGCCACAGACAGCAGTGGCAAGTATAAAATACAGAAAGTTAGATATTCATGTTGGGAGATTGGGAGACACCATGCACACAATAAACACTGTTGGCCTAAACCACTAGAGAGAACTAAAATAAAGATAGTAAGTTTGAGAACATTGGATCAGGACATAGAACCAAGGATTTGTTAGCCAGGTAAAAGAAAGATCACATGAAACAAGTAGGATTCCAACAACATGGAAGACAGTCTGATAATGCTTCATATTGATGTCAGGCCAGCATGTAAAGTGGCAAGAATGTCTTATCTGTTTTCCAGTGTGGATGATTGTCAAGTGAAGTATCAGCAATGAAGATGATTTTGACTATTCCACACGTACCTAAACACAGTCATCTTTAATTTGGCTGAAGCATGAATTTGATCACACAACGTGAGTTGAGACAGTCCCTTACCTGGTGAAGGATTCTAGGTCACCACCCAGCACTCCCATCTCTACCTTTTTGATTTCTTTCTTATTTTCTACTTCTTGCAGTAGCTTTCAAGGAGGGCCAAATACTGTTGATGTTATGAAATATGGCCCTCAAGGGAGAGTTAAAACTTGGATGTAAACATTATAATAAGCAGAAATGCCATGATTCTTGAAAAAATGAGATTTCTGAGAAAACTAAGAGACTGCATAAATATGTATTTGTCTGTGTTTGGGGGATTTTCTAAAGTGTTGGCACATAGGCCTTGTTAAAGTCAAGTTTACTATATTACTATCTAGAATACACATGAGACTTCTTTGAATTTGCTTAATTTATATAAAGCTTTTTCTCTCATACAAAGCAGAGAGGCTCCAGGACCTGTAGCAAAAGACAGAAATGAGCTTTGAGACCCTAAGATGAAGTCAAAAACATGGGTGATTTAATGGCAATCACCCTGCATAGTCTGTAATAAGCACTACATGATCAAGAAGTGGCAATTTCTATTCAAAATGGCCACCTGTAGATGATCTATTATACTTTAGTGTGAAAAGGACTTCTTGTATCCGACATAAACTGCTTTGTTCAGAAGATGACCAATTTCCGCTCTTAGTGCCAAGACATGTCTCATCAGTGATGACAACCTCCCAGTCCATTTCTGATGGACAGACGGTGGGCCATGGCCTGTCCTTGGCTCCATATGGTCGTATGGATGCTTCTTCACACCAACCCTAATGGGGTCAACTGAAGGCTTAGAGACTTGGGAAAACAGCATGTTAAAAGTTCATTCATAATTTGTTGATAGATCCCTATTAGTGAAGAAAATTGAGGTACAAATGCTGGGGGATACCTCTGTTTTCTGTGAAAAGATTTTCTGACACCCTTTAACTCAACTTGTGTTGGTAAACTGCTCCCTTAAAAGATGATCAAGGAGATAATTCCCAGTATCGTTTACATGAATCAATAATCAGATAAGACAATTATCTTAATTTTAGCTTCAGGACTCCACATTTGATTGCATTGATTTTAAAACATCTGTGTTTGAATCAAGTGTCTCTGACTCTAGCCATTTTCTTGGCTGCATTTCTTCAGTGCTGTATAACATATTATATGAACAACTTATTTAATAACGTTGCCTTCTTTATCATATTCCATTAGGTATTCAAATGCCTTATCTGCCCATCGAACTTTCTTTCCTTAAAATGGATTCTTGGCATTTCTAAAATTAGATACTGCCAGGGGAAGAAGAAGAACTTTACATATCATGTAGCAAATTATGTGCTTTGACCACTTAATAGATGATGTATTGGCAACTACTCAAGGTTCACATTTGTGGTCTCAGTTTGGAATTGGGATTCAAGAAGACTTCAGTGTATAGTGGTCTGCCTCCAAGTGTCTTCTCCAATCCTGTTTGTTAGAATCGATATAACACCCCAACTGTACTAATTACAGCACTTACCATGTTCATTCCTCCAGTTGTGCTCAATTTTCCATATGAAGTCCAGTTCCCTAGAGCATCTTTGTCATCTTTTCATCTCCTCCCCTCTGGGCCTTTAACCAAATAGGTGCTCTATAGTGCTCTGTACTGGTGGTCCTAGGGTAAGTGTGATAGAATCAAGTTTTTCACATCAGTTTACCCCTACCTTGGTAGAGGTTACTCACAGGCTTGCAAGTAAACCAGCAAATAGCTCTAGAGTATGGTAACTGCCTAGTTAATTCAGAAAATTTAGAGCTGTGATGTAAAATAGTTAATATGAGGGTTGGGAATCATGTGAAAACAAATTCTTTTTCTTCTTTTTGCTATTGGATATGTCTTCTCTCTGGCAAGTTCTCCTTTGTCAGTTGTATGTACTGCAATTCACTTGTTTGAACTAAACTACTACTAAATTGGAGGCTAGTGCTTTCCCCCAGCTTTTCTTTTAGTGACTTCTGTGTTACTTTATGGTGAGTGTGAATTAAATGGACTCTTAACAGCATTCCCTCAGGTGTTCTATTTACTGAAGTTCCAAAGCTAAAAGTATACATTTCCTTTACTGCTAATGATGGTGAAGGTGTTCAGAGCATGCCAGCCCAAAACATGCCTCTTTGGTATATTGATAATATTGAGCTTAAGGCACTTAAGAAACACTAGATACAGGAAGGGCTCTCTGACTTCCCACTTTCTACCTGAAAGCAGGTCATACTTCCCATGAAAAAGGCACCCTCCCTATACCAGTAAGAGAACATTCTTACCACTGGAGACTGGTTATCAATTCCTAAATGGATCTGTACAAACAAATTTACTAAAATAACCCTCGCCTTCCATTAATTTCCCTCATAGTCACTTCCCTACAATTTACTGCCTCTAAAAGCTTAAGTTAAGTCCTCTTCCTTTGTCTTGTCATTTCCCCACAAATTTATGACATTTTGTTAAAAAAGTATATAAACTCTCAATCCTACTTGCTTTTTTGAGTCTTCATTTTTCCCTATGATGGCTCCTGGGTGCACACAAAAATATTAAATAAAATTGTATGCTTTTCTCCTGTTATTCTGTCTTACTTCCAGTTAATTATCAGGCTTAGGGCAGAACATAAAAGGGTAGAGGAGGATTCTTTTCCCTCTTCTATACTGGCCATGTTTCAAGCTCTTTATCATGTCCATTTATTTAAGTATGATGTATGAATCATATGTTTAAGGAGTTAAACAGTTAAAACGTGATATCTATCCCTAATCACTATCCCTAGTTAACAAAGTACATGGAATGGGTTCTCGTGATTTCTCAAACACGAATCCCAACAAACCAGAAAGGCATGTATGAGTCAACATACTTACAACCTTATGTAAGGCTGTAAGTGCTGTACTTTGCACTTATAGTTGACAAGGTAACTTGTCAGATGATAAAAGGAAAACACTTCAGAAATGCTATTTTGAAGTAAAACTAAAAGCATATTTCATAAGTTTCAGCTTTTCATTTCCACAAAGAAATACAGGTACTTCAAATATTTATAATTAGAATAGACTTTGTCAAGGCGGCATTTGTTACAAGTTTTGAATGGGATATACTGTTGGAGAGGATGTAACAAACTTGCATTTGTTACAAGTTTTGAATGGGATTAAGGGTTTGGATAAAAAAGTAATCTAAAAATCATTAAATATTAAAATAATCCTTTGGAAACCTGATAATTACACACACACACACACACACACACACACACACACACACACACTGCTTCTTTCCCACTACATTTAATTCGGAAATAGAAATTTTTTCTCCCAGGTGCTGACCTAGCCAAGGTACTTTTCTTTTGTATTTTTAGAGAAGAAAACCAAACTTCTGAGAAATTAATTTTACTAAGGTCATACAACTAGACAGGGGAAGCCAGAAGTGTAATCTAGGTTTGCCTAATATCACTGCTTTATTTGTTCCACCATATTCCATGCCTTGACATAGACAATTAGGCTGAGATCTCTGCCCTCAAAAAATGCCATCTAAATGGAGAAACAAACATTAATAACCATTTATAACACACTTGAAAAGCAGGATAAGTTTTACTAGTTTCATGGGAACGTTCAGAAAATTGTTTTATTGTTATTTTTTTACAGAGCTACAATTGACACATAGCATTGTGTAAGTTTAAGGTGTATAACATGTTAATTTGATACATTTATATGTTGCAATATGATTACCACTTTAGTGTTAGGTAAAACTTCTATCACATCACGTAAATATTTCTTTTTTGTGGTGAGAACACTTCAGACCTAGTGTCTTAGCAGCTTTGAAGTATAGAATATTGTTGACTATAATTAGTATGCTGTGCATTAGATCTTCAGGACTCTTTCATCTTCTAACTGCAAGTTTGTAGCATGGGAACTTTTTGATGAGATCAACTTAGTCTACCTCAAAACCTCAGGGAAGATTTTGAGGAACAGGCCTGAGGAGGCATAGAAGCATTCAAGACGAAATGGGAAGTAGGGCATGACAGCAGGGGAAATAGCATATGTAAATCATTTGAAATATAAGAGAACATCTCAAAGTCAGGAAGTCATGAGGAGGTACGTGCGATTAAGTACCTAGGAAAGAAGAGGATGCCTGGAGTATTAAAGTCTTCGAGACAGATCATGCTAAGGAATTTGGACTCTATAACATAAGCAATTAGAAACCTTGGGAGGGTTTTTTTTTTTTTTTTTTTCCAGCACGCGGGCCTCCCACCGCCGTGGCCTCTCCTGTTGTGGAGCACAGGCTCCGGACGCGCAGGCTCAGTGGCCATGACTCACGGGCCCAGCTGCTCCGCGGCATGTGGGATCTTCCCGGACTGGGGCACGAACCCGCGTCTCTTGCATCGGCAGGCGGACTCTCAACCACCGCGCCACCAGGGAAGCCCCCTTGGGAGGGTTTTAATCATGAAAGGAAACTTCATTTACTCAACAAATATTTGAGTGCTTATTATTTCCAGTCGCTAATCCTATTCATGAATTAGAATAATTTCAGACAGCAATATAGAAGACAGGACAGAGATGGCAAAGAGTAGAGGCTATTTCAAAATGTTTAGACAAAATTGATGAGACACAATTGAGATAGAGACTAAACCTATTTCACCTTTGGATTAACTATTGTCAGAGGGTAAAATAATAGGAAAGATGATTTTAGTAGCTTTCTCTTCTCATCTTTATTTCCCCCTATCTGCCACGCCTCCTAATACTTTCAATGCCCCAGAAGACCTCCAAGGCTCCACAAGTTTCCTGTGAATTCAGATACTACTCTCTGACTTGTTTCAGTCACCACTGAATTTCATTACTATGCCCGAGATGCTGTCTCAAGTGGAAGTCAACTTGAGGAACTAAACTTCTGAGACAACTTACCTGTATAACCTTCCCCAGGCTTTTGTCTATAGCTCACGGCTATAAAGCTCTTCTGCTTCACACTGTGAAAACCCTTTCCAAGAAGTTTAAGCCACTCAGGAGCAACGCTGTATGTTTGGCTCAGTTCTCAGTCCTTTTATGTAAAAACTCACTAAGAAGTGGAGAGAATCCTTCTCAACTTCTCCAGGCATCTTATGCTACTAACACTTTAACTCATATCTTTTCCCCTCCCCTTTCTTATTCTCTTCACATTTCAGTTACTGAATGAAACTTTAGAAACATTTATGTAAGAAGAAGTGTAGATATGAGGAGATAGACAAAGTAGTTCAAGTAATTGAGTTTTATCATAAAGTTAGTATACAACTGCAGAGTTAATTTTTAAAAAATCTCAAGTTTTTAAAGGACTCAGGTCTGTGGTTCATAGTAGAAAATAGATTTCTAATTTTCTTATTAGACTTTATTTTTTAGAGTATTTTTAGGTTCACAGTAAAATTGAGTGGAAGGTCCAGAGATTTCTCATATACCCCTTGTCCACACACATGCATAGCCTCCTGCATTATCAGCATCTCGCACAGAGTGGTACATTTGTTGCCATGGATGAACCTACATTGATACATCATTTCTTCCAAAGTCTGTAGTTTGCATTAGGATTCACTCTTGGTGTTGTACATTCTATGCATTCGGACAAATGTGTAATGACATTTATCCAAAATTATAGTATCATACAGAGTAGTTTCACTGTCACAAAAATCTGTTGTGTTCAACCTATTCATCTCTCCTGATAATTACTGATCTTTTTACTGTCTTCATAGTTTTGCCTTTTCCAGAGTTGAAGTCATACAGTGTGTAGCATTTTCATATTGGCTTATTTCACACAGTAATATGCATTTAAGTTTCCCCTATGTCTTCTACTAATTTATTTTTGAGAAGATTTTATTTGGAAGCTTATACAAACACAGTATTTCATATCATCCTTAATATGTTTATTTTATTTTTCTCATTATAATGAGATAGCATTAAAAAGCATTTTTTCCCACTAAACCCTATATAATTGCCTTCAAATCCCCTTTAATTTATTCCAGTGTGCTGTAAAAATATCATTATTTCTATAGATTTCATAATGTGAAAAAGGGTTGTGAAGCACTACACAAACTTTAGATGAGGATTCTTAACCTGGGGCCCCTTGATGGATTTCGGTGGATGTGTAAAATATGCAAATGCATTTGTTCTGGAGAGATGGTCAGTAGTTTTCATCAGATCCTTCCATGTCCTTTCATGACTTGATAACTCATTTCTTTTTAGCCCAGAATAGTATTCTATTGTCAGGGTGTACCACTGAACGCTGTCTACTTTATCCATTAAAGCCTTTAATATTAATCATAGTTGTTTTAAATTCTTGGTCTGATAATTCCAACATTTCTGCCATATCTGAGTCTGGTTCTGATGCTTGTTCTGCCTTTTAAAACTGTGGAGTTTGTTTGCTTGTGTTGTTTTTTGTTTGTTTGGTTTTTAAATCTGAACTCCCCAGTGGGTTCCAGGAAGGCATTTTATTTTATTTTATTTATTTTATTCTATTTTATTCTATTCTATTCTATTCTATTCTATTCTATTCTATTCTATTCTACTCTATTCTATGCCATGCCACGTAGCTTGTGGGATCTTAGTTCCCCCACCAGGGATCAAACCCGTGCCCCCTGCAATGGAAATACAGGGTCCTTACTACTGGACCTCCAGGAAATTCCCTAAAACTATGTTTTTTTAATCTTTTGATATGCCTTGTAATTTTTCTCAATAGCTGGATATGATGTACGAGGTTAAAGAAACTGCAGTGAACCAGACTTTCGTAATGTGATGGGAAAGTGTGGGGAGAGTGGAAATGTTCTATAGTCATATGATTAGGTCTCAGTCTTTTAGTGAGACTATGTACTGGACTGTGAACGTCGTAAGCACTTCTCAGAAGTCACACCCCACCCACCCCTTATGTACGACAGGATAGCTAGGGTAGACTGGAATTGGGTGTTTCCCTTCCCCCAGGTCAGTTGCGCCCTTATAAAACCAAAGCAGGTGGGCTCTGGTTAAATAGTTCTTCCGGAGGGCAAACCTTATTAAGAAGAAAAGAATGATGTGCTTCATTTCATGCTGGCTCCTTTTTCCCTTACCCCCCTGGCAGCACAAGGAGATTTTTCTCTACTTACTGTGAGAACCTGGTGGAGCTCCAGGAGATAAAACTCACAAGATTGTAGGGGCCCACTGATGATCGGGTCCCTCTGGAGTTTTTATCTCCCAGAATTGTCCACATTAACCTTCCAGCAATTCATCAGTTATAGTCCAGGTTTTCCTACCCTGGAGCACTGATTCCCATGGAGGGTTCTGCTCTGGTAAGCTGTGATTCTTTGTATTTGTTTGTCTGTCTCTCCAGTTTTGGAGTCAGCAGTTTGCTCTGTGGCCTTACTTCTCTTAGGGATCTAAGAAGAGTTGCTGATTTTTCAGTTTATTCAGCTTTTACTTTTTTTTTTTTTTTTTTTTTTTGCAGTACAAGGTCCTCTCACTGCTGTGGCCTCTCCCGTTGCGGAGCACAGGCTCTGGATGCGCAGGCTCAGCGGCCATGGCTCACGGGCCCAGCCGCTTCGCTGCATGTGGGATCCTCCCAGACCGGGGCACGAACCCGTGTCCCCTGCATCGGCAGGCGGACTCCCAACCACTGCGCCACCAGGGAAGCCCTCAGCTTTTACTTGTTAGGATGGAGTGGCAACTTCTAAGCTTCTTACATGCCAGACCAGAACCAGAAGTCTCCGACGACAGATTTTTTTTTTCTATTAATTTTATTAAGCAGTGTATTAGGAGTAAGTAACTAGAAATATCTGGATGATTCAGTGTCATTTGGCATTCCTGAGCCCCTTCAAATACCTAATTATCTGAGAGGGGTGAGGTCACACCATGAATCATGTCTCTTTTATTGTTGTTACTGACCCCTCCCTTCATATTCTTCCAAAAGATCACATTACTATCTGGCGGCCTTTCCCATGACAATCAAGGACAATGGAAATATAGTGTAGGCTTCTCTTCTTACGGCTGTCTCCATCAGGAAATAGCACCAGAAACTCTGCGGAATTTAGTTTTCTCCACTTTGTTACTCATCTGATATTTTATAGTTTAAGGGCAAGTCTTCATTGTATTATGGACTTAAAAGAAAAAAAAAATGCAGTGGTGGCACTGTATTGTAGGATTCCAGAAGCTTTTGGTAAAGTTGTAATTTAAGAAGAGAGTTCCTAAACCCGTTAGAGGCATGCAGGGTTTGCAAAAAATATGTTGAAGAATTCCCTTTCTTTCCATACCCATATGCTCATAATCTGTTTAGTGTGGTGCTTGACACTTAGGAATCCTCAAATGTTAGTGTATACCAAACAACGTATTAGGTGCTAGAGAAGAACCTTGAACCAGTCCAGCAAGACTATCTTGTTCATTCTTTTACACTTGTAAAACTGACCCAGAGGGCTATAGGGAGGGTGGGTATCCTGGAGTTCATACTGGAGAATTCTGTAACACCGGTTTATTAAAAATACTTATTTTCCTATTTGTATAACTCTACAGTTCTGCTTAAGCCATGGACACAGATAGTCCCATAACATAATCTATTTTATAAGGATTATTAACTTGCAGATGGAGGTGTGATCTGCAAACACTTCCTCTCAGTCTTTGGTCCAAAAGTCTTAATGCTCCATGTCACATTATCAGACATTTTTCTCTGGATATAGCAATTCAGGGATTTTTCTTTCTCAAGGTCTTAACCTGGGATTCAATGCCAAGTTATACATATTGAAGGCTGATAACCAAGGGACCACTTGCAACAGCTGCGGGGCTGTCTTTATTCAAAGTTGGATTTGAATACATTTGAACAGATTTGAACAGATGTTTCTGGTAACAACAGTATCTTCCTCTTTGGTAATGAAGGCAGAAACATTTATCTGAAAGTATCACAAATCAAAATAATTTGGAGTTAATTTATACCTGAACACATAAGAAAGAAAATAAAAGCTGTTCTCTCTGAAGCAGAACTTGGCGGAGGGGACTAGTTCACCATTACCACCACCAACAGCAACAAAATTCTTTCTTACTCCTATTGCTGCCTGTACTGCTCATTTGCTACTTACCAAATGATCTTTTATTATCCCTTAATATCTCAAACATTTGTTTTTTCGACTTTATTGGGAACAAGTGATGAATAAGATTTGCTTGGTATTCTCTCTAGGCGTGCTGAGAAAACTATCACTAAGTGGCTGGAAACGTCAAAACCAAGAAAATAAACGTGCTTCAATCACTTACATATTCAATAAATATAACACATGAATGGAAGCCCAGAGTTCAAACTTTTCCCACCTTTCATGAGGGTGTATACATTAGAGAGGTTTAACCAAACTTCATCGAGCAGTTTCTGGAATTAAAACAACTGGGCTGTCTGCCACACCCCACAGCTTGGAATGTAGGCAATCAGGATTTAGGATGTTTAAGACTCCAACCAAATTAAGTGGATGCAAACCATTGCATTAGATGGTGGAGAAGGTCTGCCCTCCTCCTACTTAAAATGCCTGGGAAACAGGAAATACAAGTTCAATTGAGATGGCCTTTCTCTGGTAGAAAAGTAATTGTCATGTGTCAGAGACAGTGAATGAATATTACTGATGTTTCTATGATCAAAGGACACTTGGCTTTGCTATTGTAACAGCCATTTGACTGCTCCCTTGCAAATCAACACAAGTTAATATGTTCATGATGACTGAATAATTACAGTGAAAAAAAACTTGCTTTCAATCCTTGCTAGTGGGGAAAAAAAGGCCAAGACATGTCCGGGTGGAAGTAATTCAGAGTTGTCTCAGAAACATGTACAAGTTAGCAACTCGACAGTGAGTTTTACTCAATGTGGGCACTACGCTGGGCAGAAAAGATACCAAAAGTTTTAGTACCCACTTGCATTTTAAGGCTGTCTAGTGTCCTATCTGGGGATAATTTCCCACAATGTTTGATCTTGTTGGTAGACAATGTCTTATTTCCTGCTCTATAGATCAAAGAGAACAGGGTACACCCTGATTGTCAGTAGTGATAATGATTTAATCCCTTCAGTTGGATTTTTCATATGTGACCTGGTCTCTGTATTTTGTGATTCAAACAGGAAGAAGCAATTTATTCAGATCATTAGTGTCCACATCTGAGCCAGATGAGTGAGATGCTAAGAGATGCCCTTTCAGAAGAGCCTTCTATCAATGTAGTTAGCTCCTGATATCATATATTTAGATAGATATAGATATTCTTAAATATACATATCCTTCAATATATATATCCTTAAATATATATGTATCCTTAAATACATATGCATTCTTAAATATGTCTCTATCCTTAAATACCTATCAATCAATCTATTGCCTTAAGCTAGCCACTAGATATTTCTGTTACCTACTGTAAAACAATGTCCTAATTGATGAAGAGTGTAGATCAGCACATGCAAAATATCCCAGGGGAAATATGGAGAAATGGGATTGATAATCTTGTCTAGATGTATGCAGTTAAAAGTCCTATAATATTCTGGCATGGGAATTTAGTAATCCACGCAAAAAGTTGTGAAACTGCTAATTCCATCATCCTCTGTGTTCACTTGGGAACAAGCTCTGGGAGACAGCATTGCTGCCACCAAAGTATGGTAGCAGGAATTCAAGGCTGCATGGTGGCATGGATCTTTTTGATAGAATTAGATGATTTGAAGAAAGGGAATTACAAATTCAAATATCTAAATTTGAGAACTAGAAATAGGATATTTAGGTGTTTTTTTCCCCACCTTCCACTAAGCATCCCTTGCCCTCAGAAACAGATTCCCTCTGCTTGCCTGATTCCCATCAGAATAAGATTATTCTCTTACCATGTCACCTTAGAGATTTCCTTGAAGAGGAAGTCTCTCATGTCTCTCCCTATCCCTACCTCATTCAAACCTGCTACTAGAGTTAGGTGTCGGTATAGCAAAGGAAATAAATTACAAATAAAACCTTGCAAGTTAGCTTGGGGTCATATACATGACAAGGAATCAAAGACTTGCCAATTTATATTGGAAAAAATCTGGAGGACGTATAAAAACAGATTTTAGGGTGCTCATATAAGACTGAAACATTTTTAGATCACTGGTACCAGTTGCTAAGATAAAATTCTCTCTTGCCATCCTGTGAACATGGGTTCTTACATAACTTTGTTAAAACTTACTCAGGCATATTTTGAAGAAACTAATATAGTTAATCATTGTCTCCAAGTGACTTTGTAAAGAAGCATATTTGAAAAATTACCAGTTTAATGGATTTTGTAATTTTGGACATTTTGTCAACTGTTCTCTTTTCAGTCCCTCCGTCTCCTCCCCTTAGCTGCCTACACTTGGTTTTATTTTCCATCCCAACTAAAAGTGATATATTCAGTCTCACTAGGTCATGAGAAAAGATTAAGGAACAGTCTTATATGTACCTTTTAGAATTCTTCCATCCTCTTCTCTGAAACCCAAGTCTTTCCTTCCACCTGGCCACAGCAAGAAGAGACAGTTGAGAATGAAAATATCAAAACCTGCCTTCATATACTCATTAAACACTTCTAGACTTCTTCGTTCCTAACTCACTTTTCTTTTCCAATAAATTATTTTTGTTCCCTCCCACCACTAAAAGTTGCCCTTGCAATGGCCCTAACACTCATACTTTAGATAAACTGCCCTTGATAATAATTCTCTGGGAACCGTTTTAGAGGACAGCAGCATTTCTTTCCATAGATTTTAATAGATGGCAATTTAATTTTTTTCAAAATAGAAAAAAGTAATAGCATTAGTTGTTTTCATGAAAGAAAAAAAGAAAAAACATTGGCATGAAATCTATAGAGGGCCATAAGATATACAATTACAATTTTAAAATTTACTCAGGGTGGAAAATATAAATTTTAATGTTCTTTAAGAATTAGTATGGAAGCAACAGTACGATAAGTTTGAGAAAGGAAACCTAGGAGAGGGTCAATAGAACATATTCTCCTGGACAATCTAAAAAAATTATACATGATAAATGGGTTGTGGTTCATGGCTACTATTCACTTGTTTTAAAAAATACAAGACACAATATTAAAATATCATTCTAAGAATGCATGCCAGATACATCTGATAAATTTATACAAAGTATTACAAATGACTATGGGAAGTTTATTGCATGCACCTTCATTCTATAATTTGGAAGCTGTATTTATCAGAGATGTCCAGAGAAACAGAATTAGTAGGATATATATATATATATATATATATATATATATATGTATATAGAGGAAAAGATTTATTTTCAGGAATTGACTCATATGATCGTGGGAGCTAGCAAGTCCGAAATCCATAGGGCGGACTGAAAAGCTGGAAATTCAGCTAAGAGTTGATGTTGCAATCTTGAGTCTAAAGATTGGAAATTCAGGTAGAAGTTCTATATTGCTATTCAGAGACAGAATTCCTTCTACTTTGGGAAACCTCAGTCTTCGCTTTTAAGGTCTTCAACTAATTGGATGAGGTTCACCCACATTCTGGAGGATAAACTCAAAGTTTACTCAAAGTCTACTGACTCAAATGTTAATTACATTTAAAACGTACCTTCACAGCAACATCTAGACTTCTGCTGGACCAATCAACTGGACACCATAGTCTAGCCAAGTTGACACTTAAAATTAATCATCATAGAAGCTTTGGAGGGGAAGAACACTTGTATCTAATCTGGTTATAATTGCTTGCAGTAGTTTCTTTTAGGACCATTGTTTGCAATTGATTTTACTAAATATTTGAAATGATTTTGAATATCTTAGATAAAGACTCCTGTTTAGTACATTGTACTAGAATGTTCAGCCATGGCAAATTTTACCACTGAACATACTTGGATACATTAGGCCTATTCATTTCTGCAAGTCAGCATCTGGTGGCTCATGCTTTGCTTACTCATTTAACACAGCCGCCCACATATAAAACAGTGTAAAGAACAGAGTAGACAAGTGCTAATTAAAATTATACAAATAACAATTGTGTCTTCAAAAATGAAAGAATGAGAACATTTTGTTCTGACACATTGAGAATCAGAAAAATGAATTAAATAGGAAGACATACCAGGATATTTTAAGTAGAGTAGCAGATTATAAGCCTACATACTAACTGTCATGTGTTACAATCCACTTCTGTTGCTTAGCAGAGCCTACTCTTAGTTATATCTGGAGATTATATGTTAAGAATTTCTGAAAGCATCATAAAAAAAAACTCCACCAAAACTAATGGCAAAGGCTACCTGTATTGTACCTTCAGAAATTGGGTCTGCTTCTCTCCTATATGACTTGATAATTCATGTGCCACTCAGAATTATTTTTGTTCTACATCTTGCAATCAATCTCCACGTACAATGAAAAAAAGTCGTCTCAACAGATACCAAGTAAAGAAGATAGCAATAGAAAGCCAAATATACGAATAACCCATGATTGGGTTCCAATAAAAAAGTTTTACTTTTGTTTGCTTTTGTTTTGATAATGAATAAAGATGCAATATTTTGCTCTGAATTCTTTAGTGTGATAACTAAAATTCCCTTTTGCATCACACATCATTTTATATTTTCTTAGTAGTTTCATGAATGTCTTTTCTCTGTGAGATTCTGTCTGTGTCCAGTAGAAGGAACACTCAGCTAAATGAAAATGAAATAGACTTAGAAAACAAAATTTCTAAAATGGTAGTAGCCCTGGGACACATATCTATTTCAGAGATTTAGCTGCTCTGAAGCTGAGCTGTAGTCTGCGGATGGGCAGTTTTACCTGAACTTGACTCCGGATGTAGCTATTAGGGCCCCAAACTAAAGCATGAGCCTGGACTCCACCTTCGATGACTTTATGCCTGAGAGGCTGTCAAAAGTGCTGGTCAGGCTTTCAGAAGCTAACGTCTCCAGAGGAAAATCTGTCCCCAAATCTGGGGTCACCTTTCTAGACTTTTATCTTCTCCTGGATATTGACCTGATAATTCTTCACTATCTTGTGAGCTTTCCAGTGCAATCTAGCTAATAGTTTTTATATTATGTCCAGCTTTTCTCCTTTAGTAGCAATGTGGGTTCAAAATTTGCAGCCCTACTTACCAGAAGTAGAGTCCGTCCCGTTTCTCAAGTCTTTAATACTCTTCCTTGTCTCTCTTAAATTCAGATGTACACAATGACCACCATATGGAAGTCCAAAGCCAAAGTGTACATAATCTAATTTATTTACTGTAATGTGGATAATGTTGGTTTTAACTTTATCTAATTTTGCTGAGCCCTAATTGTGCTTGTTTATTGATTGCCTTTGAGCCTCTGGCTGGGGCTTTCTTTCAATTTAAAAAGCCTCCCTACCTCAAGGTTGCCAATTCTTCTCCTCCCTATATGAGAAAGTCCAGCTCAAAATCAATTCCATCCATGCCTTCTTCTACCTCTCCTCTCTCCTCGATCACCTCCTAATTTGAAATACTATTTTACTTCTTCTCTGTGTGATACACGTAGTGTTTCTGCTCACGAAGGGTTAGCAAGTTTGCTGGACAAGATGATCTTGTTTGCCACCCTGGATTGCAAACTTTCCAGAGACAGGGTTTAAGCTCTTAGTATCTTCTTCTGAATTTATTTGAGTACTTCAGATACAATAGGGAGTCCAGCACTTGTTAGAGAGACACTTTGACTCTCTCACTGCAAGTTAGAGATTTTCCATCTCTTTGGGTCTCATAGAAGCTTCTGAACATTACCTTAATTCAGTGTGTCTCACTGAGAGAATATCAACTTGTATGTGGTATTTTTTCCAGGTTTTATTAGTTATGACTTTTAATGCATATACAAAATAAAACTTGAAATCTATGATTTCACAAATATGGTGTGGTAATATGGACATCTTAAATAACAGGCATGTTAATGAGCACATAAAGGGAACTTGCAAAATTCCTAAAGATGGTAGGTAAATGTGGTAGGCTGATTGTAAAAATAATTCCCATCTGCTCACAGTGCGACTTGGCAGCTCCTCCCAAGGTGTTCTTTTCCCCACCTTTTGACTCTGGGCTGGCCTTTCAACTTGTTTGGGCCAACAGAACGTGGCAGGGATGACAAGATGCTAGTTCCAAGCCTAGGCTTCAGAAGCCTTGTACATTGTTGCTCCCTTGCAACCTTGCTGAGCAATTAGAACAAGCAGAGGCTAGTGTGTTAGATGATATGGAACAAATGAAGCAGAGTTGGGTCTTCACAGCTGTGGACCTCCTAAGTCAACCAGCTCCCAGGCATTGCCTAGTCAGCTACAAATGCATAAGTGAGCCAGCCAAGATCAGCTGCAACTGGCTCAAATCAACAAAATCATCCAGCTGACCCACAGACTCAGGAGCAGGAAAAAAAATTATTATCATATGCTACTGAGGTTTTGTTAAGAGGTATTATTGTGACAATGGATAATGAATTCAGAGCATGACCAAAATTTGAGAAACACTGATTTATGTACTTTACAAATTATAGTCTTTGATCTTTTGATATGTATTTCATAATAGAGCATGATTCAGAATCATTTCCAGAACAGTCTGTGGGAGAACAACAGATTGAGACATTCTTTCTTTCCATTGTAATTCAAATAAGTAAACCTCAGAGTCTATTTCTTCTGCTTTTTTTCCTTGTGGAATCCTCTTCCAAATACCTTTTCTTACCGTCACTCTAGATTCTAAAGCAGTGGATAGGTAGGGAAGGAAAATGAATGAGATGTAAAAGAGATCATCAAAGGGAGGGAAGCATTCTAGTCAAAATTGCCTTAATAAATATTCGCTAACCTCTTTAATTGCTTAAAAGTTTTAAATCCAACTATGATTGGTCAGTAGCCCAATACCTTCTGCTTTTAAAGATTTGAACTATTTCAACTATTTCTTGAAGGAGGTCCTACATCTATTTTTCAGAATGATGTGGAAAGGGAGGAGGATTGAGTTTGGAGCCAGATGGTTCTGGTTGGTGTCCTGGCTTCACTATTTCCTCTGCGGCCTTAGGTGAGTTACTCTATCTATGAGTCTCAGTTTCTTCCTCTATAAATGAGAATGATATCATTTTTAAAAGAGATTTAAGATATTATACATAAAGTATCTGGTATCAATACTTACACAAAAAATAGTAGTTACTTCCTCCCAAGCAGCTTGTTGCTTCTTAGACACTGAGTACCTGCAGGTACTCATACTCTTGACTGGTTGACACATTTCTCCAACCATCCTGTCATAGTCCATTTGGGTTGCTGTAACAAAATACCATAGAATGGGTGACTTATAAACAACAGAAATTTATTTCTCACAGTTCTAGGGACTGGAAGTCTGAGATTAGGTTGCCAGCACGGTCAGGTTCTGCTGAAGTTCCTTTTTCTGATTGCAGACTGTTCTCTTGCTGTGTCCTCACATGGTGGAAAGAGGGCTGGAGAGCTCTCTGGGATCTCCTTTGTAAGAGCACTCATCACATTCATGAGGGCTCCACCCTTATAATCTAATTACCTCTCAATGCCCACCTCCTAACATCATTACATGGGGGTTAGGATTTCAACATATGCACTTGGAGGACACAAATCATTCAGTCTATAATATACCCCAAAACACAATGATATTAAACTGATCTGAACTCTCTTCTTCCAATATCACTTCTTTTTTTTCTTGAATTTTATTTTATTTATTTTATACAGCAGGTTATTAGTTAACTATTTTATACATATTAGTGTATATATATCAATCCCAATCTCCCAATTCATCCCACCACCACCACCTGCTTTCTCCCTTGGTGTCCATATGTTTGTTTTCTATATCTGTGTCTCTCTTTCTGTCTTGCAAACAAGTTCATCTGTACCATTTTTCTAGATTCCTCATATATGCGTTAATATTCGATATTTGTTTTTTTCTTTCTGACTTACTTCACTCTGTATGACAGTCTCTAGGTCCATCCACGTCTCCACAAATGACCCAATTTCATTAATTTTTATGGTGGAGTAATATTCCATTGTATGCATGTACCGCATCTTTATACATTTGTCTGTTGATGGGCATTTATGTTGCTTCCATGTCCTGGCTATTGTATATAGTGCTGCAATGAACATTGTGGTACATGTCTCTTTTTGAGTTATGGTTTTCTCTGGGTATATGCCCAGTAGTGGTATTGCTGGGTCATATGGTAATTATATTTTTAGGTTTTAAAGGAACTTCCGTACTGTTCTCCATAGTGGCTGTATCAATTTACATTCCCACCAACAGTGCAAGAGGATTCCCTTTTCTCCACACCCTCTCCAGCATTTGTTTTTGTAGATTTTCTAATGATGCCCATTCTAACTGGTGTGAGGTGATATCTCATTGCAGTTTTGGTTTGCATTTCTATAAAAATTAGTGATGTTGAGCATCTTTTCATGTGCTTCTTGGCCATCTGTATGTCTTCTTTGGAGAAATGTCTATCTAGGTCTTCTGCACATTTTTTGATTGCGTTGTTTGTTTTTTTAATATTGAGCTGCATGAACTGTTTATATATTTTGGAGATTAATCCTTTGTCTGTTGATTTGTTTGAAAATATTTTCTCCCATTCTGAGGGTTGTCTTTTCATCTTGCTTATGGTTTCCTTTGCTGTGCAAAAGCTTTTAAGTTTCATTAGGTTCCATTTGTTTATTTTTGTTTTTATTTCCTGGGTGGTGGGTCAAAAAAAATCCTACTGTGATTTACGGCAAAGAGCGTTCTTCCTATGTTTTCCTCTAAGCATTTTATAGTGTCTGGTCTTACATTTAGGTCTTTAATTCATTTTGAGTTTACTTTTGTGTATGGTGTTAAGGAGTGTTCTAATTTCATTCTTTTACATGTAACTGTCCAGTTTTCCCAGCACCACTTATTGAAGAGACTGTCTTTTCTCCATTGTATATTCTTGCCTCCGTTATTAAAAATAAGGTGACCATAGGTGCGTGGGTTTATCTCTGGGCTTTCTATCCTGTTCCATTGAACTATATTTCTGTTTTTGTGTCAGTACCATATTGTCTTGATTACTGCAGCTTTGTAGTGTAGTCTGAAGTCAGGGTGTCTGATTCCTCCAGCTCGTTTTTTTTCCCTCAAGATTGCTTTGGCTATTCAGGGTCTTTTGTGTCTCCATACAAATTTTAAGATTTTTTGTTCTAGTTCTGTAAAACATGCCACTGGTAATTTTATAGGGATTGCATTGTATCTGTAGATTGCTTTGGGTATTATAGTCATTTTCACAATACTGATTTTTCAATCCAAGAACACAGTATATCTCTCCATCAGTTTGTGTCATCTTTGATTTCTTTCATCAGTGTCTTGTAGCTTTCTAAGTACAGGACTTTTATCTCCTTAGGTAAGTTTATTCCAAGGTATTTTATTACTTAGTTGCAATGGTGAATGGAATTGTTTCCTTAATTTCTCTTTCTGATCTTCTGTTGTTAGTGTATAGCAATGCAAGAGATTTCTGTGCATTAATTTTGTATCCTGCAACTTTACTAAATTCATTGATTAGCTCTAGTAATTTTCTGGTGACATCTTTAGGATTCTCTATGTATAGTATCATGTCATCTGCAAACAGTGACTGTGTTACTTCTTCTTTTCCAATTTGTATTCCTTTTATTTCTTTTTCTTCTCTATTTGCCATGGCTAGGACTTTGGAAACTATGTTGAATAATAGTGGTGAAAGTGGGCAACCTCGTCTTGTTCCTGATCTTAGACAAAATGCTTTCAATTTTTCACCATCGATAATGATATTTGCTGTGGGTTTGTCATATATGGCTTTTATTATGTTGAAGTAGGTCCCCTCAATGCCCACTTTCTGGAGAGTTTTTATCATAAATGGGTGTTGAATTTTGTCAAAAACTTTTTCTGCATCTATTGAGATGATCATATGGTTTTTATTCTTCAGTTTATTAATATGGTGTATCACATTGATTGTTTTGTGTATATTGAAGAATCCTTGCATCCCTGAGATAAATTCCACGTGATCATGGTGTATGATCCTTTTAATGTGTTGTTGGATTCTGTTTGCTAGTATTTTGTTGAAGATTTTTGCATCTATATTCATCAGTGAGTTTGGTCTGTAATTTTCTTTTTTTGTTGTATCTTTGTGTGGTTTTGGTATCAGGGTGATGGTGGCCTTGTAGAATGAGTTTGGGAGTGTTCCTTCCTCTGCAATTTTTTGGAAGAGTTTGAGAAGGATGGGTGTTATCTCTTTTCTAAATGTTTGATAGAATTCACCTGTGAAGCCATCTGGTCCTGGACTTTTGTTTGTTAGAAGATTTTTTTTTTTGCGGTACACGGGCCTCTCACTGTTGTGGTCTCTCCTGTTGCAGAGCACAGGCTCCGGACACGCAGGCTCAGCGGCCATGGCTCACGGGCCCAGCCACTCCGTGGCATGTGGGATCTTCCTGGACCAGGGCACGAACCCGCGTCCCCTGCATCAGCCGGTGGACTCTCAACCACTGCACCACCAGGGAAGCCCTGTTGGAAGATTTTTAATCAGTTTCAGTTTCAGTACTTATGATTGGTCCATTCATATTTTCTATTTCTTCCTGGTTCGGTCTTGGAAAGTTATACCTTTCTAAGAATTTGTCCATTTCTTCCAGGTTGTCCATTTTATTGACATAGAGTTACTTGTAGTAGTCTCTTATGATGCTTTGAATTTCTGTGGGGTCTGTTGTAACTTCCCCCTTTTCATTTCTAATTTTATTGATTTGAATCCTCTCCCTCTTTTTCTTGATGAATCTGGCTAAAGGTTTATCAGTTTTGTTTATTTCTCAGGGAACCAGCTTTTAGTTTCATTGATCTTTGTTATTGTTTTCTTTGTTTCTATTTCATTTATTTCTGCTCTGATCTTTATGATTCCTTTCCTTCTATTAATTTGGGTTTTGTTTGTTCTTCTTTCTCTAGCTCCTTTAGGTGTAACATTATATTGTTTATTTGAGATTTTTCTTGTTTCTTGAGGTAGGATTTTATTGTTATAAACTTCCATCTTAGAACTGCTTTTGCTGCATCCCATAGGTATTAGATCATTGTGTTTTCATTGTCATTTGTCTCTAGGTATTTTCTTATTTCCTCTTTGATTTCTTCTGTGATCTCTTGGTTATTTAGTAATGTATTGTTTAGTCTCTATGTGTTTGTGTTTTTTACATTTTTTTCCCTGTAATTGGTTTGTAATCTCATAGCACTGTGTTCGGAAAAGATGCTTGATATGATTTCAGTTTTCTTAAATTTACCAAGGCTTGATTTGTGACACAAGATGTGATGTATCCTGGAGAATATTCCATGTGCACATGAGAAGAAAGTGTAATCTTCTGTTTTTGGATGGATTGTCCTATAAATATCAATTAAGTCCATCTTGTTTAATGTGTCATTTAAAGCTTTTGTTTCCTTATTAATTTTCTGTCTGGATGATCTTTCCATTGGTGTAAGTGAGGTATTAAAGTCCCTCACTATTATTGTGTTACTGTCAATTTCCTCTTTTATAGCTGTTAGTATTTGCCTTATGTATTTAGGTGCTCCTATGTCGGGTGCATATATATATTTATAATTGTTGTATCTTCTTGGATTGGTCCCTTGACCATTATGTAGTGTCCTTCCTTGTCTCTTGTAACATTCTTTATTTTAAAGTCTATTTTATCTGATATGAGTATTGCTACTCCAGCTTTCCTTTGATTTCCATTTGCATGGAGTATCTTTTTCCATCCCCGCACTTTCAGTCTGTATGTGTCCCTAGGTCTGAAGTGGGTGTCTTGTAGACAGCATATAGATGGGTCTAGTTTTTGTATCCATTCAGCAAGCCTGTGTCTTTTGGTTGGAGCATTTAATCCATTCACATTTAAGGTAATTATCACTATGTGTGTTCCTATTACTATTTTCTTAATTGTTTTGAGTTTGTTTTTGTAGGTCGTTTTCTTCTCTTTTGTTTCCCACTTAGAGAAGTTCCTTTAGCATTTGTTGTATACCTGGTTTGTTGGTGCTGAATTCCCTTAGCTTTTGCGTGTGTGTAAAGCTTCTGATTTTCTGTAAAGCTTTTGATTTCTCTGTTGAATCTGAATGAGATCCTTGCCAGGTGGAGTAATCTTGGTTGTCAGTTCTTTGCTTTCATCACTTTAAATATATCATGCCACTCCCTTCTGGCTTTTAGAGTTTCTGCTGTGAAATCAGCTGTTAACCTTATGAGAGTTCCCTTGTATGTTATTTGTCATGTTTCCCTTCTTGCTTTTAATAATTTTTCTTTGTCTTTCATTTTTGTCAGTTTGATTACTATGTGTTTTGGTGTGTTTCTCCTTGGGTTTATCCTGTCTGGGACTCTCTGTGCTTCCTGGACTTGGGTAGCTATTTCCTTTCCCATGTTAAGGAATTTTTCAACTATAATTTCTTCAAATATTTTCTTGGGTCCTTTCTCTCTTTCTTCTCCTTTTGGGACCCCTATAATGTGAATTTTGGTGCATTTAATGTTGTTCCAGAGGTCTCTTAGGCTGTCTTCATTTCTTTTCATTTTATTTCCTTATTCTGTTCCTCAGCTGTGATTTTCACCATTCTGTCTTCCAGGTCACCTATCTGTTCTTCTGCCTTAGTTATTCTATTATTGATTCCTTCTAGTGTATTTTTCATTTTAGTTATTGTATTATGCATCTCTGTTTGTTTGTTCTTTAATTCTTCTAAATCTTTGTTAAACATTTCTCACATCTTCTCAATCTTTTCCTCCATTCTTCTTCTAAGGTCCTGGATCATCTTCACTATCATTATTCTCAATTCTTTTTCTGGAAGGTTGCCTATCTCCACTTCATTTACTTGTTTTTCTGGGGTTTTACCTTTTTCCTTCATCTGGTACATAGTCCTCTGCCTTTTCATTTTGTCTATCTTTCTGTGAATGTGGTTTTCGTTCCACAGGCTGCAGGATTGTAAATCTTCTTGCTTCTGCTGTCTTCTCTCTGGTGGATGAGGTTATCTAAGAGGCTTGTGCCAACTTCCTGATGGGAGGAACTGGTGATGAGTAAAACTGGGTGTTGTTCTGGTGGGCAGAGCTCAGTAAAATTTTAATCTGCTTGTATCCTGATGGATGGGGCTGAGTTCCCTCCCTGTTGCTTGTTTGGCCTGAAGAGACCCAGTACTGGAGGCTACAGGCTCTTTGGTGGGGCTAATGGCAGACTCCAGGAGGGCTCATGCCAAGGAGTATTTACCAGAACTTCTGCTGTCAGTGTCCTTTTCCTTACGGTGAGCCACAGCCATCTCCTACCTCTGTAGGAGACCTTCCAACACTAGCAGGTAAGTCTGGTTCAGTCTCCTATGGAGTCAATGCTCCTTCCCTCTGGGTCCTGATGCACACATTACTTTATATGTGTCCTCCAAGAGTGGAGTCTCTGTTTCCCTCAGTCCTGTCAAAGTCCTGCAGTCAAATCCTGCTAGCCTTCAAAGTCTGATTCTCTGGGAATTCCTCCTCCCATTGCTGGACACCAGGTTTGGAAGCCTGATGTGGGGCTCAGAACCTTCACTCCAGTGTGTGGACTTCTGTGGTATAATTGTTCTCTAGTTTGTGAATCATCCACCCAGATGTTATGGGATTTGATTTTATTATGATTGCACCCCTTCTACCATCTCATTGCAGCTTCTCCTTTGTCTTTGTATGTGGGGTCCAAAGTCACTTCTATGAAAATAGGGACAGAGATTTGACTTTGACTACAGCTACAACAATTTACACTTGTTGAGCCAGGTTCAACTGCTCTGTAGTATTCATTTTGTTGAATTTTTCCATTTTTTAAATATTTCCATCTGTGTTGAAACTAGGTTAAACATAGTAACCTTCCCAAGATGGTTATCCTTTTCCTCTTAAATTTTAAAATAATTGCTTCTGTTTTATCTTTTTTTTTTAATTGCAGATATATCTTTCCAGAACTATCCTGTGTTCCTATTAACCGAAGTTTTCTTAGATGTATGTTGCATTTTGAGACTGCAAATTTGAATATCAATATAAACTAGAACCTCAAGACTGGAAGGGATCTTTAAAAGAAAATTAGTACATTCTTCTCTGGTCAGAATTATTTAGAACCACATCCTTCAAAGAATTGGACCACCTAAGTTCATATTCCTTGTATTCATCAGCATTCTCCAGAGAAACAAAACCAATATAAATGAATGTATTATATGGAATTGGCTCACATGATTATGGAAGCTGATGTGTCCAAAATCTTCAGAAGTAATGTCCAGTTCAAAGACCATCAGGCAGGAAGAGTCGATGGGCCAATTTGAAGGCTCGTAGGCAGGAGAATTCTCTCTTACTGGGGGAAGGGTCAGCATTTTGTTTTGTTCAGGCTTTCGGTTGACTGTATGAGGCCCACCTACTTTATGAAGAGCAATCTACTTTACTCAGTCTGCGAATTTAAATGTTAACCTCACCTAAATCACCCCTACCAAAACACCTAGAATAATGTTTGACAAAATATTGGGGCCCCTGTGGCCCGTCAAGTTGATACACAAAATTACTCCTCACATTTCTCATTCTTCAAATGAAGATTTGAGATCTGGTGAACTATAGAGTTCTTCTAAAGGTACAAGTAACCACACATAAAATTGGAACCAGTGATGTGCTGATAAATGTTTACAGATCAGATCTCCAAAAGAGAAAAAAGATAGGAAAAAAAGATCTGGGTGTAGCACTTACTAATATCCATGGTGGAAATGAGAATAGTGATGGGAAGGAAAAAAGAATAAAAATCAAGAGGAGTTTTGCAAAAATGAAATGTGCCCTGAACTGAGCAATGTAATCAAAGCAACTTCCTGCACCTAGGGAACAAAAAAAAGAAAAGGCTATGTCTGAAGTCATTTACTCAGCCTGCATTAAGTGATAAACTACATCACTTCAATGTTTAAGGGGTCTGACATTAAGACCTCAAATCAGAGATAGGAATCCAGTTGGGTAATTCTTACTGTTAGAAGAATTGGGGTCAGTTCAACTTACAAAATACATCAAAGTTTTCTCATTAAACAATTTTTTTTTTAAATAAGAAACAACTTTAGTCTCTGTAAGTGTGACTTAACATATCACTCACCCCAGATTCAATCAGATAGAATCCAGGCTGGTTCATGGGCCCTGGAAATTGGGCCTAAGCAGCTTCTTTAAGGTAGGCAAGCCAGCTGTCATGACCTCTGAATTTACTATTAGGGAAATAGGCACAAAACAGTTTACTTTTAATTATAAATTTTAAGACATTAGAACTAAAAACTGGGAAAAGTATTCCAATTTTAAACATTCTACTTTAAAGTGCCTTTGCTCAAATTCTAAATCATTAGATTTCATACTGAAAGTGAGAATGAATGTTACAGATTTGAGAACCAGTTCTATTGATGCTTGAAATTTAAATGATTAAATAGCCCACACATGCAAATTTTCATATACAAAATTTATAGTAATCCACATCAAATAAAGAATCACAGAATTTTTTTGAACTATTCTTGTCCCTAGAAGTTCTCCCCACATACAAATGTTGCAATCTGGAAATGATTCTGGAAAAGTTTTTGAGTTAAAAGAGCTAGAAGTCTGATTAAAAAAAAACCAGATAAACAACTTCTTATGTAACTGTTATAGAATCAGTTGTTCTGTGTTTGTATTCCAAGAAGCATCCTGTGATTTGAACATTTCTTCTCCCAAAGCAGAGTATTATCTCCTTGCCCATATGTGCTTAGAGATGCTAGTGAATTAGTAGATCTGTGGCTCTACCAACATCATTATCAGCAAATTCTTGTTAGATCTGTGAATTTGTGGGCCCACCTAAGACCTACTGAATCAGAAACCAGGGGGTGGGACCCAGCAGTGACTTAAGCCCTTCAGGTGATTTATATGCATGATAAAGTTTGAGAATCACTGCACTAGATGATACTTTTCCTTTGTAAGACCAATGCCCTAGAGCAACCAGTTTCTCATTCCCCTCTCAAAAGGCAATACTGAGAGCAAAACTGCATTTGTGAGGGAAGAAGAGTTCTGTTTCAGTGAGGAGTTAGGTTATATACCTTCACCTAATCCCTTACCACTTGCTCTTTCTCTCTTCCAACCAAACAAGTCATTCTAAGCACCCCAGACTTGAAGGATGATGAACTACTGTGATGTCATTTCTCCCGAAGGGCTTACAGGATTCAGCAAATAATTGTACTCACAGTTATGATTTATTGCAGTGAAAGGATGCAAAGTACAATCAGCAAAGAGAAAAGGCATCTGGAGCAAAGTATGGAGGAAACCAGGTACAAACTTCCAAAGTCCTCTCCCAGGGGAGCCACCCAGGATGCACTTAATTCTGGCAGCAACTAGTTGCAACAATACAAGTGAAGTGTTGTCAACCAGGGAAGCTCATTAGAGACTCATTGCTCAGGGTTTTTATTGGGGGCTGATCATGTAGGCACCCTCTGTCTAGCATCTACCAAAATTCCAGACTCCCAGAAAGAAATCAGGTGCTCATAGTAAACCATTGTTTGTATAAGCAGTTAGGCAAAATGGGCCACTCTTATCAGTTTGGGGAATGGTGGGAACACTCCCCAAATTCAAGTTTCAGATACCAGCTAAGGGCCAACTGTGTAAGCGTGCAATTCAAAGGGTAACAGTCAGACCTGTTTTGTCAGCTGTTTCCTACACCTCCTTTCTGTTTCCTTTATCTGTAAAATGGTAATGAGGACCTATTTTATATGGTTGTTATAAAGATTAAGTGAGATAATCTATGTAAAACATGTAGAACTCTGACTGACTCAGAATGATCCTTTAATAAATGTTAGCTAAAGTTGATATAATTTGTGTTGAAGAAGACACCCAGACACCAGAACCAGATGTTAGCAGTTGAGAGTGGATCATGGTAAATCCTTTTCTCTTCCCGGTGTTCATTACATTGTCCAGCACACAGAAGGTGCTCTTTAAGTATTTGATGAGGATGGTAGTGATTTCTACCCTCTGTCATCTGAAAGAAATGCACAACCTAAAAGTTGATAGCTATGTTTTATTCAGCGGACAAAACTGAGGACTTAAGCCTAGGACACAGCATCTCAGATAGCTCTGAGAGACTGCTCTGAAGAGAAAAGGGAGAGGAGCCAGGATATATAGGAGTTTTTGCAACAAAGACCAGGTAGTCAGAACATCAAAAGATTACTGTTAAAGAAAACCAGACATCTCAAGTTAAGGGATTTAGTGCTTTTCTATGTATGGGAAGATGCAAGAGCCTGGGCTCACTAAAATCATTCCTTTGATATGCACCTCGGCTCTCTGGGGCCAGTAACCTATGCTTTCTCATCCTGAGTCTCCTCAGGGTGCATCATTGGGGGTGACTGCAGAGGCTGCTGGCTTGATGGCAGGCATCCTGTTTCCATCCTGAGTTTCCTCAGGGCTCACGGTCAGGGTGGCTGTAATGTGATGGCTTGATGGCTGCAACATCCTTTGTTTACTGATATGGCAGACAACATTTCTTTCATTGACACCTCCAAACTAATCCCTGTTTTACCTTTCAAGTCCCACCATGTGGACTTTCTTATAATACTTAGTCTTGAGTTAGTCTCTGGAATGCTCCACTATGTAGAAGACTTACTATACATGGTCACCAACAATGGACTTCTCTCCAAAGTTATACACAAGAATATATATATATATATATGTATTTGTCTTGAATCTTCTACCTCTTGCTATATTTGACACCTAAAGCCTTTCTGAGTTCAGATTCCAGGACAGGATATTGCCTTTCTCTCACATGAAACTTTCTAAAGTCTAAAACTGAGATAATCATCATCATTTCTAAAAGATCCCCTTTTGCTTCTGTTATTCATACCATCATTTACAAGTGTTCAGATTTGCAATTTTGGGGTTGTTTTGAATTCTTGTCTACGTAAAGTCACCAAGTCTGGCTTACTGCTTACTGTATAGAGCTCTCCTAATTTTCGGTTGTTACTGACTGTCATATTGTAAAACTTCTTCAGGGCAAAACCCTTCAACTTGTTCTGTTGTATAGCATTCTTAAATTTTAGCACATCTTTCATACACCATCTTGAATGGGGTGTGTGATCATCACAAAATCCCTTAGTCATTACAGGCATACCTTGTTTTACTGTACTTTGCTTTATTGCACTTCACAGATAATTGCATTTTTACAAATTGAAGGTTTGTGGCAACCCTGTGCCGAGCAAGCCTATTGGTACCATTTTTTGAACAGCATTTTCTCGCTTTGTGTCTCTGTGTCACATTTTGGTAATTTTAGCAAAAATTCAAACTTTTTCATCATTATGATATTCGTTATGGTGATCTGTGATCATTGATCTTTGCTGTTACTATTGTAATTGTTTTGGGGCTCCATGAACCGTGCCCATGTGAGAGGGCGGACTTCATCGATTGTCAAAATGACAACAAAGGATTTAGAATATTACATAAACTTAGTTGATAAAGCAAGGGCTGCATTTGAGAGTATCGACCCCAACTTTGAAAGAAGTTCTACTGTGGGTAAAATGCTATCAAACAGCGTTGCATGCTACAGAGAAATCATTCCTAAAAGGAAGAGCCAATCAGTGAGGCAAACGTCATTATTGTCTTATTTTAAGAAATCGCCACAGGCCACCCCAATCTTCAGCAACTACCACCATGATCAGTCAGCAGCATGAACACTGAGGCAAGACCCTCCACCAGCCAAAAGACTGTGACTTGCGGAAGGCTCAGATGATGTTTAGCATTGTTTAATAATAAAGTATTTTTAAGTTAAGGTCTGTACATTGTTTTTTTAGACATAATGCTATGGCACACTTAATAGACTACAGTATAGTGTAAACATAACTTTTATATGCATTTATAGCCCAAAAATGTGTGACTCATTTTCTTGCCATATTTGCCTTACTGTGGTGGTCTGGAACCAAACCTGCAATCTCTCTGAGGTTTGACTGCACTAAAAATATCTACTGAGGGTGAAAACTGTATATTAAGTAAATTTTAACTCTTTGTCCTATACTTAATATTCACATTATTTTTTTCTTAAAATTCCCTTCATTCAGCCAAGAAGAGCCCCTTATGCCATCTGTGAACAAGATATTCTCTCAACCAGTTTAGTCCAATAGTTTCTTCCGGGCCCAGCTCCAGTCCCTTTAAGTCTTCTCCAACATCAAGTTTTCAAAGAAGGCTAGTGACTTCGTAGTGTATTTTCCTTAGGAGATCAGGCTAGCAATTTCAGAGGAAGGACACATAAAGTAAAAGCCAAATCACAAGTTAGGATTTTAGATGCTAGTTATAAGTCATGAATCGGGGGGAGTAGCCTCTGAAGTGCTTTGTTTAACCAGTTACCAGGGCTCAAGGCAGAGGCTGGCTAGGAGAGCTCAGTGTGGATGATGAGTGGCCGCATCTGACTGAGGGTGTGGCTTCAAAGACCAGCATATGGCCTGATGAAGGGGCTACAAAAAGCATGCTGTTCTGCTTCTCCATTTGACCTTCTCTCAACAGCCAAGTAAAGCGTGCACTACACTAACATAGTGAGTAGGAAGAGGACTGACAGGGGTCCTTGAAAGACCAACTCACTCAATTTTAGATGCAAGGAACATGAAACACAAAGAGGTCAAGTGATGGCAGCCCTCCCACTGGCCAAACTGACTATTTTGTGAGAATTTTAAGATAAGATAAGATAAGACCTATCTTATTCAGGATACTTTACTTCCCCGAGCCAGACATTTTCACCACAACTATGGAAATGTATGACAACAGTGCACAGCACAGCATGACCAGCATGGAGTCTGCAACAGCCCTGATCTGCAGAGCTGGGGTGAGAACATGGGCTTTTTTAGATTCAGACCACTGCACGTGCACCATGATGTCTCCCCATTGTGCTATTGCTGCCCTGGGATGTTTTTAATTGCCCATTTCTGCAAAGTTTTGTAAAAAGCCCTCCAACTGAGTGTAAGTTACTAGTGAAAGGGAATCATTTCTTCCATTTTCTTTGGCTTCCCCATAGTGGCATTATGCTGTCAGCCCTCAGTAAATGTGTCTTGTGTATATACTGCCTACAATGTTATTAGGCCTCAGAGGCTGTTCCTCAACCGTTTGGCAACATTGCCCTCCAGGGCTGTTCCCTTCCTGCATGGTTCTTATTCTTATTAACAGTAGCAGCATTAATGAATGGGTATGTAGTTAACAGAGGAAATGCTCTCAGGGTTCAGCAGATGGTTTGCTTTTGCTTCTCATGTTTTGTCCCTTGTAAGCTGACCATCCTCAGAGTCCATCTCTGTCCAGTCATTAGCTGAGTACTGCAGATTCTTTCCACAACATGTCTGTAAGGCCAAATGGCCCGAGGCAGGGGAACGCAATCAGACTCACAGGTTGCATCCACACACCCAGTTCTCGGAATTGACCTGGAGCTCCCACCCACCGAGTTCCAGGAACTGACCTGGGGACTTTCCACCCAGCCGAGCCTTCCCGCCTTTCGAGGGGCAGGACTAACCGTCCCAAGACTGATGCAACCGGCACCAGATATTGCCACGATATCCGAAGAGACCACCAAATAAGGACTACCCTGCGCCCTCCCAGTTTCACCACACCCCTTTCCCTTCTTCCCCTATAAATTCTGCCCAAACCCTCGCCCGGGCGCGACTTCTCTGGCCCCTTTCTCTCGGACCAGTGAACCTCGCCCGGGAGCGTTCCCAAATAAAGCTTGTTTAAGCTCTCCTCCGTCTTTGGTGCCGTTCCTTACAGTGTCTTTCTCATTGGCTCCTTTAATCCCGTTTTCACTACCATCACATTTGAAGCCCATTCTTTTTTTCCCCTTAGAAAAGTTCATTCACTGTTGCACTAATAAATCAAAGTAGATTAGAGAGGGAATCGGAAGACCCAGTCTAAACTTGATTGTGACACTGCTCATGATGTGACTTTCAGCAAGTCATTTACTTACAGTTTCTTTACTATTCAAATGACCTGAATTAAATAATTCTAGGGTCACCCCCAGACCTTTCCACCTACTGATCTCTGCCTGAAACACATCTTTCTGTCTCTCTCTCTCCCTCTGTCTCTCTCTCTCTTTTCTTTCTTTTTTAGTTTGTACACTCCCCTGTTTTCTCATTCCTGTATTTTATCTTGTCTATTTTTAAATTTTATTTGAAGTATAGTTGATTTACAATGTTGTGTTAATTTCTGCTGTACGGCAGAGTGATTCAGTTATACATATATATTCTTTTCCATTATGGCTTATCACAGGGTATTAAATATGGTTCCCTGTGCTATACAGTAAGACCCTATTGTTTATCCATTCTGTATACACTAGTTTGCATCTGCTTACCTCAAACTCCCAATCCTTCCCTCCCCCCTCCACCTATCCTTGGCAACCACAAGTCTGTTCTTTATGTCTATCTGTTTCTGTTTCATAGATATGTTCATTAGTGTCATATTTTAGATTCCACATGTAAGTGATATCATATGGTATTTGTCTTTCTTTTTCTGACTCACCTCGCTTAGTATGACTCTTGACTACTTACCCCCAATCACAACTTAGCCTAGTTTCCTGCTCTAGACAACCTACTGCAACCTCTCAGATTGTGAGTGGGTGTTATGTTACACCTCATACTTACCTCAATTATACTGCTCCATTCATTCATCCAGCAACAATTGGGTCTTTACCATGTGTGAAGCACTTGCTGGCTTCTTGAGATAATTCCTATGAACAAGAAGACTGGATTCCATGCCTGTTCCTCACATTGTGAATGTTGCTTTGTATATTTGTGTTTTTGTTTTCTGAAGTGAACAGTAATTACTTTGAAGGCAAGACTATGCCGTATTTACTATATGTGTAGCACCTCACCAAATCTTAATAAATATTTTCTAAATGAGTAATCAAAGCTTCTTCCAATTCATGATTTGAAACAGTTTTGAATTCAAGAGCTCTGGATTTTGCCTTTCATTATGGACAGATGTCTTTAGCGCCAGTGGTTTAAATAAACCAATAAATAAAGAAAAAAATGTTTGAACAAACATAGAAACAAACAAAACAAAACCAACAAATAATGAAAAATGAAGTATTCATATTAATCTACATGCAATAAAACAAATTCAAGAGGCTGTGTTTAATAGTAGCATCCACGCCCTAAGAACCGAAAACCAGTTGGTTTTGCTCTTTGTACCCATCAATCACCAAGCCCAGCACTGCATTTACATGGGCAATTTCAACATGGTTTTGCAACATATATGCTAATAAAAATTGTGTTGAACTAAAACATTTACAAAATTTAAAGAGACATTCCCAATTGCACAAATGTCTTCATTTTCTTTTATTTGCGTTTTAAAATTGTTTAAAGACCTCTAGCACTAACAATTACATCATGACACAGACAGGGTTAGTTTATTCACTTTGAGATGCCTCAGGTCCAGGGTAAATAATAAAATTGAACTTTACTACTCAAATATTTCTTTTCAACCCAGCATTTTATTTTATATTTAAATAATTGCACTAATGATCATTTGCAGCCATGAAGCATTTGCTATGTGTTTCCCTTAATGGCCACTGGATGGCAGTGCTATAACATAATATCAGCAACATTTTGTTCGGTTGGGTTGGTTTTTCTTTCTGTTTTTGTCTTTCCTAAGTGTAGAACAAGCAGTTTTTTGAAGAGCAAGAAGTTAAAGGGACTTTTTAGAATAAAGATCAACAACCAAAATTTTTTTAAAAATATAACTGAATATAATTAAATCCCATCTACTTGCAATTAAAAAATTACCATATATTTCCTTTCTCAGTTCTAGATTTCTTCATAGTGGTCAAGAATACAAGCTTTATAATTAAACAGATATGAGATTTTTTTTCTCTTTAGAAACAACCAAGAATTTTTATTTTAGGTAAGTTTCTAAGTCTCCTTAAACTTTTGTTTTCAAGTGTAAACGTTTATTATAGCACCTATCCTTATCATGCATTAAGTGAGAGGATGCTTGCCAAGGGTTTAGGCTATATTGTTCTCAATATATGCTAGCTATAATAATGGAATAAGATAATTGTTTATTATTATTGGTAATAAATCAACTACACTTTAATATGAATATATAAATAGTATTTTATTATTAGGTTCAGAATCTTGGCAGTTTGGAAAGAATTGAAATAAAAAGCCTTCACTTTGAACTTAAGGAGGAAGAGAGAAAGAAAAGTAAGAAGACCAAAGAGAAAAAAGGGACAATCCAATAGGTTTTTGCAATTCTCTTGAAAAATACAGAACACACACACACACACACACACACAAATGCTCTTGCAGTGACATACTGTGAAAAAAAAACATATCATTTTTAGAGTCCTCAAGACCAGAGTTGGAATACTGATTCTGCTGTTTCCTAGCTATAAGACTATGCATTCATTACTTTACCTCACTTAGTCTCAGTTTTGTTATTTGTAAATCAGAACTCATAATATAATACTTTTAGGGCTAATATGAGATAAAACAAGCTAATACAGTAAAGTGCTTAACAGATAATACATATTCAAGTCTGTTATTTCTCTTCTTAGCAGACTTTTATAAAAACCTACAAAGAAACTGCATATTAAATTTTGATCTTATTATTTTCCTGGGGCTTTAGCTCTGTCAGAAGTCTGTAGAACATACAGATCCAGAAATCCCTTATATGTTTCTTCATGTAAATGTTAATGTTACTGGTTTCTGTAATTTAAAACTTCTGTTCAAACCCATAAATTATCTTTGATCTTCAACAGTTTTCTTTAAACTTCCATTCTCTGGGTAAGATGTTAATGAGTATTGGGATGATGAGGCAAGGCAGTATTAGGAATCAGAAAAGACATAGAGGATTAATTCACTAAATGGAAATGCAGTCACTGCATGATCTATGGTGAAAAAGATGATAAGACATGAACTCTTTCAAAGTGATGTCTGACGATTTGTTCCTGGTGGTTAAGAGAATTAAATTATGGACTAAAGAAAGTAGAAAAACAAATTGTGTCAAGACTAGTTGATCAATGTTGTCTAACAGGTGATATGAGTCATGGTGTAGAATACTAACAGTGGCAATATGAAAAATGTTCTGTATGCCTACCCTTAATACATAAATAAAATTTCCACGGATTCGAGTCTGTGTGTTCACTGAGAGGAAAACAGTGTAGAATACTATTCCCATTTACAGAAGAAGATCTATGCCCAAGAAAAGATAAATCCTGGGATATTTATTTTCAACAACAGCATCTGCTACCTACTCATTGACCATATTTCTCTTCATTTTCAAAGAGAGCCATATATTTCAAAATGTTGGAAAAATTTATGCATCATATTGTCAAACCAATTCTCTTATCAACGAAGAGACTGAGGTCTTGAGAGAGGCCATCAGTTGTTCCTGGCTGCGCAGGTTCTTGGTAGCACAACTCGCCTAATTCCTAATCCAACATTTCTCCCATTTTGGCATTCTGCCTCAAGCAAAATTAGATTCCCATTTCATTTATTTATTTACCTTTAACTAATCGAGATGCCTCCCTTTTTATAGCAGACCCTTTGTTGGCTGATGGTAAAAACAAGCAGAACATCAAGTGAAAGCCCACTTTATGAATCCCAATTCAAAGGACACCTTCACTGGACAGTGCTAGAGTTCTGGAGGGATTCCTGGTCCTTTTATTTATTATGTATTCAGGAGACAAGGGTGTCAACAACCTAAAATACCTTAAAAAGGCTATTTTAGCAGCTGCTGATCTTGAAAACCCAACTGAGGGAAAAATGGAGTAACGGCCTGATCTTGGGGATAAATTGTGTGGAAAGCCAAACACGTAACTGAACCGGTTGTCCTTTCAATCTCGCCTTTCATTCCTAGGGATGGAAAGGTGTTTGGATGGCTCCATTATGTTGCTCACTCCTGCTGGCCAAAAAGGCCAGGGCTTCTCATTAATTTAATGGGACTCTGCTAAGTCCGTACCATTCGCACCATGAAATGCACCATGGGCAGCGCTGTCATCCCGACTTATTACTGTCTGATCATTAAGGTGCTGCTCGACTTGGAACATCTCAAAGAATCCACTCTCTTTCAGTAGGCTTTGGATATTGGTATTTCAATATAGGAACAGCACATTTGAAATGCCAAATAATAAACAAAAACACATTAATGAGTTTTTTAAATCATTGTATTCTTTTTTTAAAAAAAATTATTTATTTATTTTTATACAGCAGGTTCTTATTAGTTACGTATTTTATACATATTAGTGTATATATGTCAATCCCAATTTTCCAATTTCATCCCATCACCACCCGCCGCTTTCCCCCTTTGGTGTCCATACGTTTGTTCTCTACATCTGTGTCTCTATTTCGTTCTTTTTAAAAAAAGGGATTTGTGGGAGGACAAAATCCAAATGACATTAGAGTGTGGTTGAGAGACTGTGCTGTCATTTTTTAAGGTTGTGGGCAACGTCCCTACTTTGCAGTTTACTGATTAAATGCTAATTTAAAAGAAACATAAAATATACCTACTCTCTTAGAAATTCCATTATAAATCAGACAAAAATATCCTGTGGAACTGGATGGTTAACCTTCTTATTTAAAGATGAGGAATGTGAGGCTTAGAGGAGTTGACTAATTGGGCACAGGTTACACGGCCAGTTAGAGTCAGGGGTGGCGGGAACTCAGATCCTGTAATTCCTCAGCTGGTACCAAACTTTTCACTAGACCAAGTGGCTCTTGGTTGGACCTATTTTGAGGTTGGTTCATCTGGGAGATTGAAGGAATAAGAAGAATTGCTTTCAGATTGTACAATTTTTGGGGAGATGGGGCGGGTAGGTGGAGAAAACCTAGTCTGACCCTGTTTTATAAAGAGGATGCCATTTAAAACTGCCATGGGTTGGATACAATGGAAAGGTCTGGAACAATGGAAAGATCATGAACTCTGATGGGGCTTCTAATAGGCAACCTCAGATTTGTTTGGCGGGGTTGATGGGGGTAAGTGAGGTGGGCCCGTGGTTACTGGGTTGCTTAATATTTAGTTTCCTCAAGTATAAATAGAAACAAAAACATAGGCCTCAGAATGGTTGTTTAAGGGCTAAATTGGGTAGAATACGTAAAGCATCTAGCAGAATGATCCACTCGTATTTGGTGTTTAAGAAACATTAAAACTAATTTACCAGCCTTCTAAGGCAATTCACCATCTAAACTTAAATCTGAGATTAAAACCAGGCATGGGGTAAGAAAGAAGTGAGGGAGGTTTTGAGTCTGGTATGTACTACAGTTTGACAAATGAACCACAGAACTTTAAAAATATAAGGAGATGTCAGTGTTCTCATTTAGTTTGTCCAGGAAATAACATGCCTTTTAATAAGTTAACAAATCATAAGACCACCTAAGTTCGTGTTTCCTAAACATTCAACCTAACTTTGGTACATCTCAATCTTAGCAGTTACTGGAATGTAATAGGAACAACTAAGGAGGCATGGAAAACAGCCTTCTGAAAGCAGTGCATTGTGACTGACAAAAGTTATCTTATTACAGTATATCTTTTTTCCTTTTGTGCTGTGGTTTGGAGGCAAGACGATTCTCATTTATCCTGTGAACGCATTTTCTGAATATTATTGATCTGAGGCAAATGGCATTCAATGCAGAGAGTGATTTCCTAGGCTTTTGTCCTTTCATGTACTAGTAAAATACATCAAATGAGCAATTTTCAGATCTCTCTGATTGTTATTCTTCCCACAGTTTTGCCATGTGGATGGACAAAGAGAGCAAGGGCTCCACTGGTCCAAAGAGAATTAATCACAATACATTCTCAATTAAATGTAGGCCAGCTTGCCTACCCAGTAGTCATGAAGTTCTTGAGAAATATCACCGAATAAGACATAGGTGTCCTCAGGGAGATCACAACTTAGTATTTGTTTATTAAGCTGCTACAACAATTCACAGAGCTGACGTTTTAGGCAAGAAAATGAAAGAGAATCTACAAACCTGTGTTGGTAAAGAAGCAGATTTCCTGCTTTTAAAGAGCAATTCCATATACAAATGCTTGCTGCAATGTAACCAACAGAAGCCTATTGGAATAGTGAATATTTCAAGCCTAAGGAGTTTGAGAAAACAGGAGAAGCAGGAAGGTCATCTGACCTCCCCTAACCCATCATACTCCTCTATGACTGTCTACTCTTGGTAAAACCTAGCATGAAATACTCAGGTCTGTTTCTTTGAGTCGTCTTCTTGTCATGAAGGATCCCATGTGATGTCAAACTTAGATTAAATATATCTGTATCTTTTTCTCCTGTTAATCTGTCTTTGTCAGTTTAATTTTCAGACCCAGCCAGAGACCCTGAGAGGGTGTAGGGACACTTTCTCCTCCCCAACAGTTTCTCCATTTTTCATTTACAATTTCTTTCTTTCTTCCTCCCTCCCTCCCTCCCTCCATTCCTCCCTTCCTTCCTTCCTCCTTTCCTTCTGTTACTGAACCAAACTTGGGTCAGGTCAGCTCACCAGCTCGCAGTAAAGCCAATACACCGGGTGGTGATGAAGGAAAGTGCAGCTTTGGTGCCTATAAGGAGTCAGAACAGCTAGTGCTCCAAAAACCCAAACTCCCTGATGGGTTTCAGGAAAACATTTTTAAGGGCAAGGTGAGGGAGTGGGGTCCCAGGGTGTGAGATCCGCTCACACAGTTCTCTGATTGGTTGATGGTGAGGTAACAGGGCAGTGTCACAGGGGTTAACATGATCAATCCGTAGGCTCCAGTAGGTCGGGGGGCTACTTGCTCTCCGTTTTCAAGTTGTTAATTTCTTCCATTTAGTGGGGGTTTTAGCATCTGTAAAACGACTCAGAAAATGTGCATCAGATACTATTATCTAGGTACTTCAGAGCAGAGCTAAAGCAGAGGATATGGGGGAGGGGTCTGTCCTGGAAAGGCCCCATGGGGTCCTGCTGGGTTATGCTTCCTTTCTTCCTTCACTGTTCAACAACCCTTAATGATTATTATCCAGGGCCTGAAAAGTCACAAATGGATTATATCTGCTTTTGTGTAAGGTGAGAGACGAGATGTATGTTAGATGTTTCAAGGGAGCAGTCACTAAGGGCAATAGGGATGTAAAGAAAGAGCGGATGAAAACTTGAGTACTTTACAAATTGGGAACAAAAGTGGACTATTTAACCTTAAAACTTTTACTTCTAGAGTCTTGATATAGCTTCACTTTTGAACCTCTATTAGTGGTAATTTTGAACAGATTAAGTATATTCAACTTCCTACTCATGTGTGAAGTGATGTGCTAGGAACATCAAGAGGAAAGCATTTTGAAGAAGAAGACATGTTTGGGGTGGGCCTTCGTGGGGAGAAAAATCCCTCTTCTTCCACCTTCCTAGGTTCAGGGCTGGAGCCCAAAAGAGCAAACTGATTAAATACAGACTAACAGGCTTCCCTTGTGGCGCAGTGGCTGAGAGTCCGCCTGCCGATGCAGGGCACGTGGGTTCGTGCCCCGGTCCGGGAAGATCCCACATGCCGCGGAGAGGCTGAGCCCGTGAGCCATGGCCGCTGGGCCTGCGCGTCTGAAGCCTGTGCTCCGCAGCGGGAGAGGAAAACAATACTCCTGTGTATACCGGGAGGCAAAGAAAAACACAGACTAACAAGAAAAAATAGTTTTAAATACCTGTAGGTGCATGAGAATTCACAAAGACAAATTTGGCTCTAGGAGGCTGTCAGATGCTTGAGGCTTATATACCAACTTAGGTTAAACAAAGGAAGAAGGGTTTGGGGCTGCTGGTGAGGGAGGCAAGTTATGAGGAGGGGAGAGGGGGAGATGTCTGGTAAATAAGGGGCCTATTGTTATGCAGATAAGAGTCTCTGGGGTGGTGAGTTGTCTCCTGGAAGTAGCTCTCTTTCTGGTTTGGAGACATCTCTACAAATAGAAATTTCCTTTATAAATGTAAATTTCCTTTACAAAAGGGGAAGTTCATACTTTATTTTTTCTGGAAGTTAGGGGGAGGCAAAGAGCTTTCTCTGTGTCTGCTGGTTCTCAACTGTCTTTAGTTCCAAATAATCCATATGCCAAAGAGATAGAATATAATGGTATTCTTCATCTTGAATAAACTATAGGATTCAGTTAGGTGGAGAAGACTATCAAGGGATTCTCAAGCAGAGATAATATCATAAGCAAAAAAACAGAAATGTATGAAAGCATATAGGTCATTTGGAAGAAGAACTCTATTTAACAGTGTAGGACATATTAAACAGATGAAATAAGAGTGAAACCACATGTTTCTCTTCAAAAGGATAAGGATGGGATGCGGGCCACACAAGTTTCAAGGGTGATAATGTGTTTGCATGAAGGAGGTTTAATACTCCTTGGTGTTTAAAAAGAAATTACAGTTGAAAGATTTGCTATTACTTAAAAAGGTCAGAGATATTGGGATGAAAAACAAATGGGTGGAAAATGTGGTATCATTGTAAACTTTGCAGTAGTATCAAAACAACAGTGGACAAATGTCCCGGGTGCTTAAGTGGTTTCATCAGAAGCACTTCTTCAAAATGTCCTCTATTTTCTGCGATGGATGGGGTTTGGTGTGGCAGGCAGGGAGTGGCAAACTCAAGTAAGGTTGGAAGGTTAGGCTGGGGTCACAGGCTTCGAAGGTGATTCTCAGGATTTCTAACTTTCTTCTGTAGGTGGATGAATGGGATGATCGATGAGTGTTCTAGAAAGGTCATTCAGGCTGAGGTTTGGATTGGACTGAGAAGGAGCCTACTAGCAAGGAGGTCCATGCGTAAGTTATAGAAGCCCCTGCAAAGAGCAATGAAGGCCTGAGTAGCAATCCCAGCAGGGTTAGAGCAGAGCAAGTAGTGGATCCTGAACACATTGCTGAATTAGGGCTGCCAAGTTGGGACATGGGTGTTGAGGCAGCGGAGAGAGTCAAAAGAATTTTCTGGCTCTTGGTACCAATAGCAATAAAAATGGGGGTCATGTTCTAATAGTTTCTTTTCATAAGCAATAACTTCTAAAATGCTTTTCAGAATTGTTTCTAATTTAGTGAATGAAAATAGGAAAAAACAAGAAAGGCTAATTAAAACTCATTGAGGCTACAGGGCCACAAAGCAGAAGCAAAGGAAGTGATGGGAAATAAAAACATCAAAATTTGACTGGAGTAATAGATTATGTAAACATTTTGAGTTTGATCTCATTATATCAGAGATTTGACAATGAAAGGAAACTTTACTAAGTGGAATACAGTAAGATCCTTTAAAACAATGATGTGGGACAAAAATTTAGAAGTATTAGGGCATTAGAAGGTTAGTATAAGTATCCAAAGGGTGAAAGATTTGAGGCTTACCTCTGCTTTTTCCACAGAACTATCTCTCAAAATTGACATTAGTTCCTATCATGTTTACATTTAAGTTTCTATTTTGAAGCTATTTTTAATATTAATGACATATCATTAATAGAGTGGTTATTTTTCTTCAGTTACATGCTTTAGTAGAAATTGTTGATTGTACATTTGTTTGGGAGCTGAATGTTTTCAAATAAAACTATTTCTCCAAATTTTACTGGGAAATAATTTAAGAAGTTCCAATATAAAAATTCACCGTATGGTAGCATTTACAGAACCTGTCAGATCCACATGTTGTGAACAGTGTGTTTACTCTACCAGTTGGGTGTCGCCTGGGCCTGCAGTAGTATATGCCAGCATCTAGGTGTGGGAAGGGCAGGAATAATAGCGCTGTAGGATAGGTGAACTTTTATCTCTACACTCTTACACTCTTGGGTTTTTTTTGGCTGGTCCCGAGAGTTAAATTGACATAAGATAGATCAACAGGAGAAATGTGTACAAATTTATTTAATGCGAGTTTTACATGACGTGGCAGCCTTCATAAGGAATGAAAACACGAAGAAATGGGTGTTTGCTGCTTGCTTTTGTATTAGGTTGAACAAAGAGAGGCAATTGTGGAAAAGTGACTGAATTATGTGGGGAAACTAAAGGAAGAGAAGTATTTTAACAAAGTCTATTTGTATAGAACTCTCCAGGTCTCAACTTCTTATCCTTGATCATAAGAGCGTTACTTTCTTTCTGGTACCAGGAGGACATCTTTCACATGGGGATTACATCTCCTGCTTTTTTTCTTAAAAGTCAGATAATTATTCTTGTATTTGCTGTTTTTTCAAGTGTCTTTAACTCAAAATAATCAACGTGACAGAGCAGCATATGTGGGGGGTCATGTTCTGAAGTGCTTCAGTGCCTTGCCCCTGCCCCAGTGAATATGCTCTGCTGTCTACCATCAGTCTAGGAGATAAGGGAATTCACAGGGTAATAGTTAGAGGATTTTTCATGGGTTCAGCAGACTGCAACATGGAAGAGAATCATTTGGTGTGTGTGTGTGTGTCTGAACAACAGTGGCTTTCTCCGTCCAAAAGCACAGTCTCCAGAAAAACCTGTAGATCCCTGGAATGCAATGTGGTCTTGAGGATGCTTGGAGCTCAGGACTGGTATGAATGTATTCACTTTGAACGGTGAAAGTTGAGAAATGTCTGAGCCACTACTAGTAAGTGCTGTCACATTCTTCTCTTCATTGGATCACTGAGATCATCCAAAAATATTTATTAAGTTCCAATGTGTAAAATACCATGCTAGACATACATTGGATTTAAAAAAAAGGAACCAAGACCCAGTTCCTGCCTGAAGAAAGCGTTTAAACTAATGTGGGAGAGAAGGACAAGGGAAGAGCTTAGATATGGAGCATTACAGGAGAAAGATCAAATCCCAAATGGGAATCAGGAAAGGTGTCAGGATGTTATTGGCCTTTTTCTCTTTACCTCTTAATATTTATTTTTATTGAGGTGTATTTTACATAAAGATAAATAAGAAGAGCTTAAGTGTTACAGTTCAATGTATTTTGACACATGTATGAATCACATTATGTAACCCACACACTTATAGAATGCTGCCATCACCCAGGAAGTTCTTGTGCTCCTTCCCAGGCCACCTTCGTACCTCCTACCAGAAGAAACTGCTCTTTCAATTTCTTTCACTGTAGATGAGTTTTATCTGGTCTTGAACTTCACCTGAATGGAATAATACAGCCAATACTCTCTTGTGTCTGTCTTCTTTTGCTCAGCAGAATGTTCTTGAAGTTCATCCACATTGTTGTGTATATCAGTAGTTCATTCCTTTTTATTCCTGAATAGTATTCCATTTTATTAATGTATCACAATTTATTTATCTATTTTCTTGTTGATGGACGTTTAATGGTTTCTGATTTTTAACATGAATGAATCTAGGTGCTGTAAGCTTTCTTGTACAAATTCTTTTGTACAATATGCTTTAAAAAATTTTTTTATTGTGGTAAAAGTCACATAATATAAAACATACTATTTTAACCATATTTAACTGTACAGTTCAGTGGCACCAAGTACATTCACATTGTTGTGCAACTCTCACTGTCATCCATCTCCCGAATTTTTCACCTTCCTAAACTGAAACTGTCCCCATTAAACACTAACTCCCCATTCCCCCTCCTCAGCTCCCCATCCCCTGGCCCCTGGCATCTACCAATGTACTTTCTGACTCTATGAATTTGACTATTCTAGCTACCTTGTATAAGTGGAATCAAACAGTATGCTTTCAATTCTTTTGGGTAATACCTGGTGGAACTGTTGGGTCATAGGTCAGACGTGTTAACTTTATCAGAAATTGCCAAATATTTTCCTAAAGTACCATTTTATCCCGCCATCAGCAGTATATAAGGATTCTGGAGGCCCTATATCCTCACCAGTTTTTGGTGTTGCCAGTTTTATTAATTTTAAATATCCTAGTTTGTATATTGTATTATTTTACTGTGTTTTAAGTTACATTTTTTTCATGTACTTATCAACTACTGGTGTATCTTCCTTTTCACTGGCTTTTGAGTCTTTGAATGGGATGTTGACAGCTGGTGCTTAGGGGTGGAGGGAAGGTTCCATATACAGGGATCAACGCTAGTCAGAAAACAGAGCTTTTGTCCAGGTGGGTAAGTTGGCTAGTGCTACTGATGAAAATGGTCATCAGAAGGCACTCATCAATGTTTTTCAGGAGGTTTAGTGTTACAGATTAATTTTTTTTTTTTTTTTACAGATTAATTTTTTGTGTATGCTTTGCCTTCTCTATTTCTTTGCTTTTGGTTATTAAGAAAATGATATATTTTTATATTGACAGTTAGAAAATATGGAGAATTCACAGAAGAAAATAAAAATCAATGGAAATTCTACTATATAGAGATAACTAATCTTAATATTTCAGTTAGTGTATATCCTTCTGGTCTTCTCTCCACTCTTACTCACATGCCAGACAGAATACAAAAATAAAACCTCACAGGGTAAAATGTTTCATTTTTGATTAACAATATATAATAATCATTTTGCTGTAGATTTAAATACTCTTCTACAGTAACATTAAATGGCTGAACATTAATTGCATAAATGTATCATAATTTATAGAACAAATTTTAAAATCTTAGGCACTTTACTTGCTTCCTCTTTTTCATGTGCGAATAGTATTTCAACAAACATTTCTTGTACCTAAATCTTCAAATATTTATCGAAGAATCCTTCTTTTCTCTACTGGAATTGAAAGGTAACTTTTAACATGTATTAAATTTCTATAAATATTTGAGTCTTTTTCTGGGTTTTATGTTGTTTGATCTGCCTGCTCTTCCTGTACTCACTCTACACTATTTAAATTATTTTTCTATTATTTCTATTATCTAATAGAGCAAAGCACACTTCATTTTCAAAAAACTCTTGGCTATATAGAGACTAATTATCTGGCCCTAATGTAAACAGTGCCAAAGTTGAGAAAACTTATCTGTAAAATACCCACAGTCTCCTTTGGTGTGTTTCAAATTTAGGTTTTGCCTCTTTTTCTTTCTTTTTCCCCTCCATTTAACTTGTCCAGAACTTTGCTTATCTTGTTGGTCTTTTCAAAGAACTAATGCTTGGATTTATTTATCAATTTTGCATTTTAATATTTTATAATTAATTTAAATAAGGTTCTTCATCTCTATTAATTCTTCTTTCTGCTTCTACTTCCTAGTTTCATTTTGTTCTTTTTTATACTCAAGTGATATTTTTTGTTATGCATAAAATGCTCTGTATTTTCCTATGAGTATACTTTTGACCTGATCCCATAAGATTTTTAAAATATTTTATTGAAGGATAATTATTATACCTGGAGAAATGTGCACATACCATGGGTATAAAGCTCAACAAATTTTTACAAACTGAATATGCTCATATAACCAGCCCTAACTGAGTAAACCTGTGTGACCTGTGCCCAGATCAAGAAATAGAATATTCCAGCTTCTCAGAACCCTCCCTTCTAGTCACAACCCTCTCAGGAGGAGCTGGAATCTTAACTCTTAACAGCATAGATTGTTTCCTTTCTTGTACTTTATATAAATGGAATATGCAGTTTGTAGTCTTTTAGGTGACATCTTTGGCTCCACATTATTTATGAGCTTCAGCTGTATTGCTATGTGTAGTTATAATTTATTCATTCTTACTGCTATACAGTATTTCATTCTGTGAATACCTCATAATTAGTTTATCCATTCGGGACATTTGGGTCATTTCTAATTATAGGGTATCATAAATAGTGCTGCTATGAACATTCTAGTAGACATGTTTTGGTGAGCATACATGCATGTCTGTTAGGAATATACCTGGAATATATATATTCAGCATTAGCATTACTAGATACTGCCAGTTATCCAAACGTGTTTTACCAGTTTTACTCTGACTGCAATGGGTGGGATATTTGGTTACTCCATATCCTTGCCCAAATTTGGTATTGATTGTTCTTTTTAATTTTAGCCATTCTGGTAAGGGTGCAGTGGTTTCATATTATAGATTTAATTTGCATTATTCTGTTGACCTACAAAATTAGTACTTTTTCATAGATTCTTGGCCATTTAGATACCTTCTTTTGTGAAGTGACTGTTCAAGTTTTTGTCCATTTTTTTGTTTGTATTCTCTTACTGATTTTTAAAAGTTTTTTCTGTATATGAAGTTTTTGTTACATATGTGTATTGTGAATATCTTCTCCCTGTCTGTAGGTTTTGCACAGGCTCCAGACGCGCAGGCTCAGCGGCCATGGCTCACGGGCCTAGCCACTCCGCGGCATGTGGGATCTTCCTGGACCGGGACACGAACCCGTATCCCCTGCATTGGCAGGCAGACTCTCAACAACTGCGTCACCAGGGAAGCCCTCTCTGTAGGTTTTTATTCACTCTCTCAATGGTATCTTTTTGACACACACAGTTCTTAATCTGAATATTGTCCAGTCACTTTTTTTCCTTTGAAGAGGTGTTTTTATTTCTTGTTTAAAAATCTTTGCTTATTCTAAAGCCACAAAGATGTTCTTCATTGTTTTATTCTAAAAGTTTTATTGTTTTACCATGATCACTTAGGTTTGATATATAGATATATATTTGGTTATATTCTAGAGAATTTAAAGGTGCACTTCAATTTCTTCTTTTAACTCAGGAGTTAATTAGGAGGGTATTTTAAAGTTTCTTTGTAGTCTGATTTTTTTTTTTGCATCTTTACTTTTTACTAGTAAAATTTTTGTGCACATCTATGTAGTTCACACAATTTCTACCTTCAATAATTTACTGAATTTTTGTGGCATATTATATTATTATTTTCTTGTAAATATCCCCAAGACATTTGAAAAGAAAGAATATTCTCTATAGGTAAATTTCAAAATTCTGTATATATCATCATTAGTTGTTATTATAGCAGTTAGTATTGACTGAGTACTAAATAGGTGTTTATTATGTCTTGAGCATTTTATATGTATAAGTTTATTTAATCATCAAACAATTATATCCTTCACTTTGTAATGAGAAAACTGAGGCAGAGAGATGGCAAGTATATTGCCCCAAATCCAGCTAGCTAAGTGGGGGAAACACATTTGGTACCCAGGTTGTACAGCTCTTTAGGCAATGTCCTTAACCACTTTCCTTTGTACATATTTCTATATTACTATATTATTATTTTCATATTTTCACCTACTAAATAAACATATTAACTATATCAATTGTTTTACATACTAAACTTTTGTCTTGAATGACCAAAAACTGAGAAAACGTTAAATGTTTCTTACTGTGATTACTTTTTATCAATTTTACATTCTTCCATTAGATTTTGCTGTGTGTTTTTTTGTTTTTTTTTTGGGTAGTGCCTTGGTATATAGCACATAAAAGCACACACCTTTCACAAATTCATTATGGATTTTACCTGTAAAAACAAATATAAAGTATTTGGCACATGGTAACCACTCTGAAATCACTGTTTCTGATTACTACCTTCTTCTGTCTTCTCCCTTCTTAGCTTTCTGATCTTGATTTTGTCTCCATGAGCTGTCACTTTCTTTTTGTAATTTTTCTGGAAGTCTACATAGGTATTATGCTTTGTATTTTCTTCTCTCTTGTACATGTATCAGCTTGATTGGTTATGGAATTCTTGGATCATAGAATGATTTTCTGAAACTCTGAAGACATTGCTCCATGAACCTCTGACATTTAGTATTGCAGAAAAGCTTGAAGCCAACTTGAAAGTTTACATTTTCCTTTTGTAAATTACTTATCTGCACCCAGCCCCTGCCATCCGCCCCCCTGCACCATGTTGATGCATGTAAATTTTTTTCTCTAGTCCTGAAATTTAAATGTTTCACCAGGATATATCAGGTTTAAATCTGTTTTAATTAAATATGTCCTTTATATTTGGAATTACATGATTTTCTTTTGATGCATAACATTATATTGGTTTCAGGTGTACAACATAATGATTTGATATACAAATATATTGCAGAATGACCACCACAATAAGTCTACATAACGTACTTTCAAAATTTTTTCTTGTGATGAGAACTTTTAAGATCCACTCTCTTGGCAACTTTCAAATATACAGTATAGTATTATTTACTGTAGTCACCATGCTGTACATTACATCTCCAAAATTTACTTATTTTATAAGTGGAAGTTTGTTTTGACCAACTTTCACCCATCATTTTTTCCCTTTTCTTTTTGCTGTTCCATCTGCTGAGTCTTTCCTTCTAGACTTCTTATAAAACTTATTTTAGATTTACTGGATTTGTCTTACAAAATTTTAAATTGCTTTGGCAACATTGTCTATTTTCTCTAGAAGTTCTGGAAGGATTTCTCTAGCTTATTTTTCTAATCTATTGATTCTAATTCTACAGAATCTCATCTTCTCTTTATGAATTCCATTGCATTAGAACATTTAATGGTCATATTTTTCATCTTAAAGCAACTTTTCCTGCTCTCAGATTATATCTTTTATATGACTTCATGCTTTTATACTTAATAGACAAAGTGTCCTCTTGAATCTTTTAGGAAATACATATTAGAGATTTTCTATAGTTTTTCCTGGCTTTTATTAATAAAGCCATTTTAAGGGAATATTTTTTTCTGCCTGTTCAGCTTAATTCCCTTTTTTTGAACTACTGAATTTTTATAATTTTCTCTTTGCTTATTCTGACAAGTAAGCATACATGGGAGGGATGGAGAATGAGACAGTGATTGGATAAATAATTGGTGATGGAAACTGTAAGCTTGTCCATATTTGGAGTTTTATGTGATTTTTTTTTGAAAGGTTGTTTTGATTTTAACCAAAAAGGAAGGGAGAACAAGGAAGAGAGGAGAGAGGGAAGAAGGGAAAGAGAGAGAGAAAAAGGAAGGAAAGAAGAAGAAAAAAATGAAGGTAGGATTAGCTCTACTGTAGTTTTACATTGTCAAATTATAGGGGCATTGCCACTGAAGAGTAGGGTGTGAATTAAAGCCAAGGGCAGCCACATCAGGTAGTTTTGCCCCTATGCCAAAGATAGTCTATTCCCTCTTTGTTTGCTGGGATAATGTCCCTATTCTCTAACTGGTAAGGCCTTTTTCTTTAGAGGCCAGCTGTGGCACTGCCCCCATTCTACTTGGCTTGCTCTATAGTTCAAGTGTAAACTGGGAGCAAATTATGCCGAGTCATCTCACTCTTGTTACCTCTAGATTTGCAACCTCCTCCCCAAGCCTCCTACCACTGTCATAATGTCCATTTTCACTGCAGGCCCTGCTGCTCTGTACTTAGTGTCAGTATATGAATTGTGAGTTGGCCAGCAATTCTCCCAATAGGGTCCCAATACAGCAATATATTCTGCAGAAATTTCTTGACTTTTCCCCCAATAGTTAGGTTTCCTTCCCTGATTTTCAGAGCTGATTCAGATTTTCCACAATTTCTGAATTCCTTTGGACATTTCATTAGGAATTTGGGAGAATGAGATGTTAAATACAAGGATTCAGACCAAAAGACTGTCTTTTTAATTTTTAGTTAAAGTAGCTTATTTTCAAGAATTATATCACAATTAACACTCTAGCAAATCAATGAGAGGTTGACATAGCTCCTAATTTTTGTGATTCTAAACTCTGGTCTACAGACTAGCTGCATTGGAAATACCTGGGGATTGCTTTATGAATGGAAATTCTCAAATTCCATTCTCAATTTGAATTCTCAAATTCAAATTCCACCTAGGAGATTCTAACAGAGTACATTTTAGTCTTTTTTTTTTTAATGAGAGCAAATGTAAATTAATTTTTCTTTTAGAATATCATGACAGTTGTTAAGATAACTAGAGACCCCCCGATGTGTGGCAACAAGAAATTATTGCTCTAACTGTAGGGTGATTGTAGCTACATCTGAATAGGGCACTATTTGAAAATGAGATAGTAATCCCCTACAAATTCTTTGCTGGAGCTCTTAGATCTGGAGAAGTAATTTCATCATGTGTTGGTGATTATTTAGGAAAATTCTATTGTGCCTTTCTAAGATGATAGTTGGAATTGATGGGAGAAAAACGAAGAGGAACAGCTGGAGGCTTTGCAAGTACTTTCATGAGCAGAGTATTCCATGCCAGGAGGGAAGGCATTTTATAAGAATTTAAAAATAAAAAATGTTCTACTTCATGAATACATTTTTATTGGTGTTACTTAGAAATTTCAATACTGGCTTTATTCTCTAGGGTAACAAGCATAGATACACCTATTACTAAAGATTTAGTTGACACTTTCTGGTTTTATTTGGAGAAAGGGTTGGCTATTTAGATTAATTCATAATTCAGATCCACTGATATCAATTAGAAATGTTTATGCTTAGAAAGGCATATGAAAATACAAGAAAATAGAACTTATTTTAAAACTTTTTTAACCTAGGAACTCTGTCGTCCAGCACTTAATCATTTGGTTCCCCTTCTCTTGCCAGCCAAAACTAACAGTCAGAGCACCTTAAGAAGAGGGATTAGATGTGACATCCTGATAAATCCCATTCAATTTGAGCTCTGTACCAAGAACAGAAGGACATTTGTTGTCCATCTGTCTTTGTATGAAATGGGAGACTTTGGTGATAGCACTACAAGCAATGTAATAGAGGGCTCTGAGTCTATCTTGTGGTGTATTTTTATTCAAACTGCAATCTCATGATACAGATATATACCACTCTGTGCTCTGAAATCACCCAAATAAAATTGCTAAGGCTTCTATATAATTCTGGGCTAACTAAACAATAACACCCATATCTCAATGGTCTGTGTGATTACACACACAAACTGCAGGTTTTCTATTCAGTTTACTACTCCCCTAGGAACTTTAAATATCACTATAGCCAGCCTCTAATTTCTTCTCCTTCTTATTCTGTTTATAAGTGCAACTTGGGATTCAAAGCAGAAAAGCATTTGCGGGGTTTAGGGGTTTAGAACTCCACCTATGAGTACAAAAGACATTAAATGCAAATCCTTTGTGTAGTTCATTGCATTAAGACAAGAACAGAAAACATTTATTAAATTTAATTATAGAAGGTGTGCATATAGAATAGGTAGGAAAAGAGCAATTTAGACATAAAACTAAAGTCAAGGATAACTGCACAAAAGGCATATAGAACAACAGCAAGAATACATGTGAGGATCTGCCCAATGTTTCAAAGCCATTGCGCTCTCCTAGGGCACACAGTATGCACACACACACACACACATACACACACACGCACACACACACACACACACTGTGACCTTTGGCCCTGTGTTAGTTTTCTGTTGCCACATAAAAAATTGCATAGATTGAGCAGCTTACCACAAAATTGATTTATTATCTCACAGTTCCAATGGGTCAGGAATCTGGCACGTTTTAGTTTGGTTCTTTGCTCAGTGCCTCACATGGGTGAAATCAAGGTCTTGCTGGCTGCATCCTCATCTGGAGGCTCGACTGGGAAAATCCACTTCCAAGCTCCCTTAAGTTTTCAGTAGAATCCATTCTTGCAGCTGTATAACTGAGATCCCCATTCTCTTTCAAGCTGTTGGCCAGGGTCACTCTCAGCAACTAAAGGCTGCTTTCCATTGCCCAATGGCTCCTTCTATAGGCTTCCACAACACAGCAGCTTACTTCTTCAAGGCCAGCCTTAAGGCTTCACTTGATTAGGTCAGGCCCAACCATGATAATTTCCCTGTTAATTAACTCAAAGCCAACTGATTAGGGACTTTAATTATATCTGTAAAATCCATTCACCTTTGCCATACAATGGAACCTAATCACAAGATTGATATGTCATCCTAATTACAGATTCTGACTGCACTCCAGGAGAAAATTATACAAGGCATGTAAACCAGAGTATAGGGATTTGGGGTAATGATCTTAGAAAGCTGCCAACCACAGGCACCCTAGTATTTATAGCCTTAGTCTGCCTTAATCCACATACCCTGACCCACTTTGCATTCTAACCACAATGTATTTTTGATTTTTACAAAGTCAAAACCCTTATTTTATTTATGATTTCACTATACTCCTAATCCTTGGCCTTAAGCTCCTTTGTCACCACTTGAGATTCCTCAAGGCCTGGGCTGCTCTTGGCTCCTTTGGTTGGAGACTTTACTTGGCCGCTTGTACTTGGCCAATTTCCCCACTAGAATAATCTCAAGCCAGGGAATTCACCTGGAGTCAAGATGCTCTTATTGTTGAACACTTGCCAGATGAATATCTTAGATATGTGCAAGATCTGTGATCCCAGGCAAAAGGGAGAAGAAAGAGAAATGGAAATCCCTCCAGAATCAGATGTGCACGTATAAACTCCCACATAACTGCTTGATGGGTAGCCAGAGCCTGTTAGATTGTGAAGAAAATGAGAAAAGAAGAGTTCCCTTCTACCTAGTCAGCCTTGAAATTCCAGGATTGGTAGAGTCCCATGTTAGATGTTAAATGTCCTTTGAAGCTGCTGGATGAGATAGGGAGGGTGAGCCTTCCTGGTCAGGTGGCCCCAGGTGCCGTGTGTGACCAGGAAAATGCATTTTCCTAGAACACAAATTTTAACTCATAATACATTTCTCCCTAGAAACAAGGTTTCAGGTAATGTTTTGGTTACTAAGTCACCTTACAAACTCTTTAACAAAAACACCATAATGCAGAATAAATACATTTATATTTAAAATGTAAATACATTTATATTTGGCATAAATGCAGAATAGTTCAAAATGTTGGCATGTCTGCCTTACATGTCTATCATCTCTCCTCTATGGAGACTTGACTTAGGTACTCAACCAAACTGAGCAGGGATATCTTGTTTTGGCATAAGAAATGTTATCCTACTTTCTAAAATTATTTTTCAGGTAAGAGTTAATTGATGTGGAAATCAGTTTGGCTGTTCCTCGTATGACTCAGCAATTCCACGCTTAGGCATATACCCAAAAGAATTGCAAACAGGTGCTCAAATAAAAACTTGTACATGAATGTTTATAGCGGCATTATTCACCATAGCCAAAAGATGGAAATGACTCAAATGGTTATGAACTATTGAACAGAAAAACAAAATGTGTTATGTTTATACAATGGAATATTATTCCACCTTAAAAAGGAATGAATGAAACTCTGATATAAGCTACCACACGGATGAATCTTAAAAATATTGTATTTTCATAATTTCATAAGTGAAAGAAGCCAGATACAAAAGACTACAGGCTACATAATTCCATTTACATGAAATTTCCAGAATAGGCAAATCTATAGAGACAGAAATGGATTACTGAAATATAAAACAGAAAAATGTCATTTAGTGTTAAGGGAATTGGGGGTAGGGAGCTGATAACTAAGTGGTATGGGATTTCTCTCTGTGGTGATAAAATGTTCTAAAATTGCTGGGGTGGTTGTTGCCTGTCTCTGTGAATATACTAAAAACCATTGCATCACACACTTTAAATGGGTGAATTGTATGGTATGTGAATTATATCCCAGTAAAGCTGTTAATAAATAGAACTAATTACTGCTAAAAGGAAATCATGTTGGGTAAATAGAGGTAAAGCATGAACATAAGACCCTTTTCTCAAAGCCCAAGTAAGACGTGGAGCCTCATTTATGACAGAGTGACTTGCCCCTGGTGAAATCTTTTTCATTCACTGAAAAAATATATTTTTCTTTAGTTTTTGATCTAAAGAGCTTTAGTGAGTCTATGCTGTCTCTTAGTCAGATTTAGGGAGCTCTCTGGGAGGTGTACGTATGGGCTTTGATCTTGGACTCCAGAGACAACAGTAACTCATCTTTGCTGTTTGAGGTTATTTACTTATCTCTCTTCCTGCAAAGGACCTTCATGTGGAGGGTTGGGAAGAGGGTGAAGGTGGATGTTTACAGTCAGTTTCTGAGGGATCCTTAAGCAGCTTGACAATAGCTATAAAGTCAAACTTCAGGTTTCTTGGCCATAAGAGAAAAAGAAGTTGTGTTCTGGAGTTTTTTTGCGCTAAACTGGACCAAGAGCTTTGAGGGAGAAAGGAAAGAATAGGAAATCAATAGCAATGGGCAGGTTTGAAGGGAGGCATGTCACAGGCGTTCTCATTATAAAGTAAGTGTTCTCCATGTTAAATAATTGCCACAGCTACTTAGCGGATGAGACGATGTCATTTGCATTTTAGGGATGAGAAGAGGAAGGCCTGGAGAGAGGGTCAGAGTTAGCAATGGTGGAGATGTAACTTGATTACAGGTCCTTTTGATTCTTCAAGTCTTCATCCTTCCTCTTTTCACTCTACATCAGTGATTCTCAATGGGAGGCAATTTGGAGCCATGTCTGGAGACATTTTTGGTTATGGCAACTGGATGGAGGAAAACTACTGGCATCTAGTTGCGTAGAGGCCATGGATGCAGCTAAATATCCTGTAAGGCAGAGCATAGCCTCCACAACAAAGAATTCTCTGACCTTGAACCTCAACAGTGCCAAAAATGAGAAACTCTACTCTATACATAACCTAATATCTCATAAACTTCCATGTGTCCAGCAAAAACCCATAGATGATTCCAATTCCCACATTTATGTTTTTAGTCCAGATGTCTATTAAGAGCTTTGGACTTACGGATGCAACTGCTCTCTAGAAATATCGTCTCATCTATCCCCAAACTCAAAATGTTTAGTCATCACATATTTGGTCAATATTTAGATTTGCAATTGTGGCATTAATAACACAACTTTGGTTTACAGTTTATTTCTTTGAATCAGGATATAAGTAAAATCTACACATTGTGACTGGTAGGTATGTTGCTGAACATACTTCGAATCTACTGTCTTCTTCTATTTCTTTTTTAATGTAGGTTGATTTTGCTGATTGTAACCTGTGTTGTTCTAAGCATCTTATACATTAGTAATTGTTCTGAAGGTTTGATTAGAGGTTTAATTAGATTCAAATTCAATCTTTTTTAGCAAAATTAATAAACAGGGCATGTTCTATTCTTCTATCAAGAGGCACCTAAAGGTTTTTTGCTTTTCTTTGTGGTTTTAGCAGCTATTACTGATCAATACCTACCTCCATTAACTCAAATGGTGAGGTACTAATTAAATAATTTCTTCCTCATTTATTAGCTGGTTTATTTCTATAAAGAGAAACTTTTTCTCATTTAGTATTGGTTACCTCTTGGTACAGTTCATATAGGAAAGGCAATAAAAATGCTTTACTCTTTCTCGTTATTTAACAGTTTTCAAAATAATTTACAGTTGCTCTAAAGTGGCAACCAATTAGTTTTATTACAATATCATTATAGACTTATAGACTGAAACTTATTTGATGTGTTTTACTCCTTTTAGTTGCTATCATTATTGACACTCTAATTGTCCCCTCCTTGGTGAATGAGAGCTGTTTGAACTTGGCTCCTTAGTCTCTCCAGATGTTGGGGGTTCATATATTGGATGGTAATTTCTTTGTCTGTCTGATCCTGTTTGATTTTTGCAGATCATCCATATTTATGTTTTATAGATGGAAGTTCTTATTTTTCCTGAGGCTGTTACTTATTTGGTCTTTAAAACAATATCCTTTTGTCCTAGGAGGAAAAGAGGTATCAGAGAAAAGAGTCAAGAAATGTGAGAGTTTGCTGTCTTAATCTAATTTCTCTCTTTTTTTCCTTAAAATTTCAGTTTGATTTAGGTATAATTGACAAACAACATTGCAAGATATTTAAAGTGTGCATTGTGGAGATTTAATCAATATCTAAACATTGTGAAGGGATTTCCCTCATCTAGTTAATTAACACATCTATCACCTCACATATTCGTCTTTTTTTTTTTTTTTTTGGTGAGAACCTTTCAATTTTACTCTCTTAGCAGATTTTAATTATAGAATACAGTGTTATAATCTATAGTCACTATGTCTTTTTTTTTTTTTACATCTTTATTGGAGTATAATTGCTTTACAATGGTGTGTTAGTTTCTGCTTTATAACAAAGTGAATCAGTTATACATATACATATGTTCCCATATCTCTTCCCTCTTGCATCTCCTTCCCTCCCACCCTCCCTATCCCACCCCTCTAGGTGGTCACAAAGCACCGAGCTGATCTCCCTGTGCTATGCAGCTGCTTCCCACTAGCTATCTATTTTACGTTTGGTAGCGTATATATGTCCATGTCACTCTCTCACTTTGTCACAGCTTACACTTCCCCCTCCCCATATCCTCAAGTCCATTCTCTAGTAGGTCTGTGTCTTTATTCCTGTCTTACTCCTAGGTTCTTCATGACATTTTTTTTTCTTAGATTCCATATATATGTGTTAGCATATGGTATTTGTCTTTCTCTTTCTGACTTACTTCACTCTGTATGACAGACTCTAGGTCCATCCACCTCATTACAAATAGCTCAATTTCATTTCTTTTTATGGCCGAGTAATATTCCATTGATCTAATTTCTGAAAGACGTTTCTAAAATGTAAACAAAATTATGTCATTTCCATGACTGAAACTTGTAATGGCCCATATCTCCCATCAGAACCAACTCCAAACTCCTTAAAGGGCTACTTTATCTTCTGAATCCTGCTTACCTTGCTCTTGCTAAACTTCAGCCACATGGAATCTTGTAGTTCCTCAAACTTGCCACTGTTCCTCCAGCTTATTGTTTTTTGCTCATTATGCTCTTTCTGCCTGATCACCTGGAGTACTGCCCACCTCTTATCTTTGTCTCCTTGACTTCTGTTCCTCCTTAAGTCTTACTCTAGATATTATTTTCTCTACAGGGTTTTCTCTGAACAGGGTACCTATGTCTCCTAGTTGCCCTGGGACAGTTCTAGAATATGCCTGATGAAGATCTGTCAATTAATGTCTATTTTTAATGCCTCCTTTCACTCTCACAAGGTCCCATTTTGGATGATACATTGTTTAATCCTCGTATCTCTGAACCCACAATTCCAGAACTGTGTTATACCCCTCCTGTGGTTTTCCATGGCATTCTGTAACTGCACCTAACATTTTCACATGCAATTACAGTATCCCATTTACTTGTTTATCTTTGTTATGGATTGAATAATGTTCCTCCCAAATTCATATATTGAAGCCCTAAATCCCAATGTGACTGTATCTGGGGATAGGGCCTTTAAAGAGGTAATTAAGGTTAACAAGGTCACAAGGGTGGGGCTCTAATCTAATAGGACTGGTGCCCTTATGATAAGAGGAGGACACACTCGAGATGCATGCACACAAAGGAAAGACCAGGTGAAGCCACATCAAGAAGGCAGCCATCCACAAGCCAAGGAGAGAAGCCTCAGGAGAAACTAAACCTGCTGTCATCTTGATCTTCGATTTCTAGCCTCTAGAGCTGTGAGAAAATAAATTTCTGTTGTTTAAGCCACTTAGTCTGTGGTATTTTGCTATGGTAGCCCTAACAAACAGTCTTCTTCACCACAATGACTCATTCATTTTTGAAATCCCTGCTACCAGTTGTAGTGGTGTTCATTGTGGGCACTGTATCATCAGGGTTCAGTCAGAGAAACAGACCCACTAGGAATGATATATCACAAGGAATTTATTGTAGGGAGTTGACCTTATATGATTGTGGGAGCTTGTTAAACAGCCTATCAAGGTCTGTTGTCTTTATATCTGAGTTAGGAAGGAAGGCACCAGGGAAGAAAAGATGATGAGCAAGGAGAGACTGGAACCCCTGGGGATGAGACTGGAACGCATAAGAATGGACTAGAACCCCTATTGGTCTGTTCATATCTCCAATTTCAATATTGCAGGTGACCTGTAATGGAAGCTTGAGTCCTTTGTCACAGAACTAAGCATTCACCTGTCCCAGGAGTTGGAGAAGCTGAGAGGGGGAGCAGGGGGAGCAGTGGACAGGGATCTGCCCTCCACCATCAAGGTGAGCCAGCAGGGGGCACCATGTGTGTGAGTTGCAATAGTGCCTAGCAGAGAACCTGCATAGGTCTTCCAAGTATTAAAGAAAAAACAAGGCTGCTGTTTCACTTCCACCTCTCAGGTATTATGCAGATATCACTTGTGGCCCATAGTAACTTGGAATTACACAGTGAAGAGAATTCCTGGAAATGTGGTTCCATCTTAACTCAACTGACACAATATGAATCCACTACAGGCACTCAACATGGTTTGCTGAATAAGTGATACCAAAGCTAGTAACATCATCACAGTGTCATGATCCTTCTCCTAGAATGGAAAGGACCCAAAGAACCCACTTAGCATCTAGTCTAGGAGCTTCATGTATCAGTATTCCCTGGTGGACTTTGAGGGCATTAAAATTTTATCATGAGGTTGGTATTTTATAACTAAAATAATAGGGATGAATCAAACATATGAGATATAATGTTTCAAAAAGAAGATTGAATCATGAGCACTAGCTATAGGGTTAATTTATAATGCAGCTAAAATATAGAAGATTGACAAAGAATATCAAGTAGTGGTGGTCTTTGTTTCACATTCATCCTGAAATTAATGTGATTACAGTATACCTGGTTTGTGAAATTAGTTCACATTTTTTGGTTTTGATTTTGCCTCTTCCATCTACTGATTGCTTTTTCACTCATTCAACATGAACTGAAGAGGGAGTAGTGGGAATTTCTGAAACACCTAATATACTGTGACATTGAAACATTGTGTTCTCTCAATTTCCCAGGGACCAGTAGTTTGAAGTGGAACAAAACCCACCATTGCTGTTGATTACTATATTGAAGGACAATATATGTTTCAACACATTAACTCTCAAAAATGATTTATTGGGCTTCCCTGGTGGTGCAGTGGTTGGGAGTCCGCCTGCCGATGCAGGGGACACGGGTTTGTGCCCCGGTCCGGGAGGATCCCACGTGCCGCGGAGCGGCTGGGCCCGTGAGCCATGGCCGCTGGACCTGCGCGTCCAGAGCCTGTGCTTTGCAACGGGAGAAGCCACAGCAGTGAGAGGCCCGCGTACCGAAAAAAAAAAAAAAAAAAAAAAAAAAAGATTTATTGCCTTAGCATCTAAACAATACTCTGTAACCGGTGACAGTAGTTTTTAGATAAGTGATCATTGGCATGAGTACTGCTCAGTCCCTTAATCTCTGGGACACAAAATCCCCATGAACATGGGATATTTTTCTTTTTTACTTGCCAGGGTCACTTCAGGAACCAACCCCAGGAAGGTGGATGTGTCATTCATTCTTATATCTTCCACTTGATCACTGTTGGAGGGGAGGTATAGTTGCAGGAGACAGAAGTGCACACTCAGCCTTAACCAAGTGACCAGACCATTCAAAAGCTGAATACCAAGCATATGAATGACTTTGGCAAAATGTCCACAGTAGAATAATTGGGTAAAATATTATTGTAAGATAGTAAGATTTTATTGATCCAATTAAATCTCAGGCATTGTTTTTGTAATGTGCAGGTTACTAGCACTTCTCTTTTAAATGGTTTTGACTATGGAGAATGATTTTTTAAAAAATCTTTCTAACTGCTTCACTAGAACTGAAGGGAGAAAAAAATGACCCCATGGCCCTCCCCTCTCTTTCTAATGAGGTAAAAGTCACAAAACCGGAAATGCACATGGATTTTCTCGACTATTTCTTTTAATACAAACATAAGAATGATAACCAACTCTTTGTCCTCAACTAATTCCATATAGAGTTATGCACGGGATGCAGTATATGGGCTTGGCAGTTATACGAGAGGAATTTACATCTTCTAAAAGCGAAGCAGATAGGAGAGAAATGAGCTGAAATAACAGAAATGAGAAAATGGTAATAAATCACAAATGATAATCAGAAAGATAAAATTAGTGGCAAGGATCTAACAAGTCTCCAAAGGTCCATAAAACTCCTTGCTTGCTGGCAACATAACAAAGAAAGATATCCCATCAAATCATGCTTCTTTGGGTCTCCTAACTAACGTTGCAGCTCACCTCTCTTCTCCCAGCTCATCAACTCTCATCTCTCTTAGAAATTAAATGAGCTCTCTCTCCCTGTTCTCATTTGGTCACTGAAAAGTAGAGGCTCACTTGAACCACTAGAGGGATCTCTTTTCTTTGGAAAGGAAAACAGCTATCTAAATTGTATAATAAACTGTGAACTTGAAATGACACAGGAAAGAGGCAAGCAGGACTGCAAATTAACTATTGCAGTTTTCAAAGATGTTTCAGTGTCTGCAGAGGGGTCCTGCCCCTGGGGAGTCCAACCTTTCCAAGGTCCTGAGGGAGATATGGCAGAGATGGACTCTGTCACATAAACATGCTTTGAACTGCTTGAGGGGACTTCAATGAAATCTTGAAGAAAGAAAGCTACAGGCTGAAGAAAGGACAGCGATAGTTCAGATCATGAAGGCCAATTGCCACAAGCTCCTGTGGAATTTGTAACTCTTATTTTATGGTAGTTTTGAAGAACTTCACATTTTGACATTTCAACACTTCAGACATTTGAAAAGAATGAGAGCGAGGTGACACACACACATAGACACAGACACACACAAACATACTCATATACACAGACACACACATCATCACTTAATTCTCACAATTTATGAAGGAGATATTTGTATTCTCATTTTACATACATAGAATCAGACTTGGGGAAGTTAAGTCATTTCTTCAACTACTAAGTAAAAAAGCCAAAATTTTAACTCAGTTCAGATACTTTTTCTTTTACTTAAGCTTCCTGTGTTAAAAAACAGAATTTTGGAAGAAAGTGTCCTATGTTAAGTATCTGATAGCTCAGAAATATAACACAGAAGATAGTCATATAATATAAACTTCTGAAAAACAGATGTAAGGAAGTTCAGAGAAAAAATTAATAGTTTTATATGGAGAGATTTAAAAGTCTAGAAGAATCACAGAAGTGAAATTTTGACAAAATAGTCACGAAATTGCAATGAGGGAAAAAAGAGAGACACACTGAAAGGGATCATTGTAGTGACATAAAAAGCTCTCTGAAATAACTAACTGTGGAAATGCCTCCTTGGGTCTTCTTGTCATGCAGACCATATTTTCCTTATGTGTTCCAGTCATCTTTTTTTAAAAATTAAATTTAATTAATTAATCTATTTATATGGCTGCGTAGGGTCTTAGTTGCGGCATACAGGACCTTTCGTGGGAGCACACTGGCTCTTTATTGCGGTGCACAGGTTTCTGTAGTTGTGGTGTGCAGGTTTCTCTCTAGTTGTGGTGTTAGGGCTCCAGAGCATGGGTATCAGTAGTTGTGGTGTGCATGCTCTCTTGTTGTGGCCCGCAGGCTTAGTTGCCCCATGGCATGTGAGATCTTAGTTCCCCAACCAGGGATAGAATCTGTGTCTCCTGCATTGGAAGGCAGATTCTTAACCACTGGACCGTCAGGGAATTCCCTCCAGTCATCTTTTGAGTCTTCTCTTCCTTGCTGACAAAAACATCCTAACTGATACTCAAGTGATCATTTTATTTTAAAAAGAAAAGTCCTGTACAAAATGAGAAAGACGTGACTTAAAGTTGTTATAGAAATACTTAGTGTTTTAACAAAGAGTAAAGCAAACTAGGGTCAACAGAAGTAAACAAAATTGTTTGGACATTAGAGAAACTAATGCTATCAGTCTGTGATCTCAGAATCAGGAATAGTGCTCAGACACTGGAGACACTGATGCATCTGTCCTGGTTAGACTCTATGAAATAGGAATATATTTACTAGTACTTCCAGAGTAACTTGGATATGTGTCCTCAACAGTTCATTTGTACCTATTCACAAAGTGGCTAACATCCCAGCAAGGACCTTCTGATACTGCCTGCATGCATCCTGAGGTCTGATTAGTCCTACCTCCTTGTGTCCTTCCAATTATCAACATGATCATTTTTGCCTCTTGCTTTTTGTTACATTGTCCTTCAATCTGGAGTGTCCTCTTCCCTTGGTTTTTCTCCTGTCTCCTCTGCCTAACCAATTTATACAATTCCTCAGTGTCTATCTCTTGTCTTGCTCTGTTACCTTTAGTCTCAATGCTTCCTCTTGTTTATGAATTCCAAAATATTCACTGGTAGTATTATATCACTGATTATGTAATCTTTAAACATGTGCTAGTATTATCTCTCCAATATAATTATTTCTGTGACTACCATATTGTTTTGCAGAGTGCTTGTTCAACAAAGACTTGTTGAGATTGGAAGAAACAAGACCAGCTGGGTAATTTGCAGCCTTCCAAATATAAAGTGATGGGAAATGAGTGATGGTAATAAGGATGGCAATAAAGACATCATAAAGAAGGTGAATAAGATTTGGTAGTGGATGAGTATTACGTGAGAAGGAGGACAGCTTTGGTGGATTACAAGATCTTTGGTTTTCGTGTCTGGAGATACTCTTAGTGCTACAGGTGGAAAGGGATAATTGTAAAAGGAAGCTTCGTGGTGGAAAAGTAACAGTTATTACTGGAATTTGGACCAGCCCAATGTGTTGACCACATGGTCAACCTTTATATGGTACAATTTAAAGGTACTGAAATAATTGTTACTGCAAATTATCTCCCTCACTAGTCTTCCAGAATGCCTACCCTGTCTGATTTCAATTCCACATTTGTACATCTGCCTTACCAATCTGGGGCTAAGATACAGCAAACTGTATTTCCCAGACTTGTTTGCCAGCTGGCTTCCTGTTAGGTTCTGCCAAGAAGCACTAGAGTGACGGGAACACAAGAAGGAGACAAGGACTTGCTTATTCCTATTTGCTGTTCCAGCTGCTATCACCTTAGCATGACAATTCATGCAGCAGTGACATTTCACCCCAGTAGGAACAGTCTGTCTTAACAATGGCCTCTGGTTTCAATTTCCGGCTTCTTTGAATTCTAAAGCTAGTTGATTGCTCTCCTTCATAAGTACCAAGTGCAACCAGGCATTGCCCCCTCCTTAGAGGTCTGAGTCCCAGATCTGCAAGGCCCCTGCTTTGAGATCCTAAATTCTAATAATTTAACCTCCTCCTTTTTATTCCCCAAGCTTTATGTGTAGTAGCTTGCATGTTATCTCTGGGTAATCTTCAGTGTTTTCTGTTGCTCTGCCAGCCCTCAAACCTGTATAACCAGCTTCTATACTAAATCTTTTTGCTGCAATACTTATTGTTTTCTGATAGCATCTGACTGACACCGCTAGGAGACTCTAGCAGTTAAAGGTTTATGCAAATAGAGTTGGGGTCTCCAATAATTCTTTTGGAAAGATCAAGGAAGGATTTTTGCTTAAAAGTAGCACTTGCAAATGACCTTGAATATGGCTTTAGAAGTGTAAAGATGGGATGGAAAAAGCTTTTCAAGGCATGAAAGCACTATAAAAATACTCATTAACAGGAAACACAAAATATTAAAATTATGTTGGAAATCATGATGTGTAAAAGTTAATATTTGGTAATGAATTTGCAAAGGTAGCATTGTATCAGATATTAGTTGAGGGATCTTTAAAGCCAGGCTCAGAACTGCTGAATCTTTAAAGGCTTTTGAGTAGCTGGGTTGAAATGTTAGGAAGTTAGAGGAAGAAAGAAGGGAAACATATTATTGAACATCTATACTTCGGAAGATAATGTAGTAACTATGAGTAAGTTCTGTGAGATAATAGAGATAATAGGGATGTCATATTCTTCTATTTTTCTAGCCAGATTTAACCTGCTCTGTGTTTCCAACCATCTGACTGGCAGGACATCCAATAACAGTCATTATTAGAACTTACTCTTTACTTTCATCTAAGAAGCTGGGGCTCACACTATTCTGTGAAAATGGAAGAGGTCCCTGGTCTTTAGTGCATGATGGCCACCATTGTTTTGTTCATTTTAATGCTGGGCAAGTCTATTGAGAGCTGCAGAGATGCTCTGGTTGGGTTCCAGAGATGCCTTTTCACATGGTCTTCTTTGACACAAGAAATTTGTAGTTGCTCTCAGGGCCACAGTGTGTTTTTCAGCCTCTTTGTATCTCTACAGTCATCCCCATTAGAAGTTTTGCCACTTCCTGAGCTTTGCTTGGAGTAGAATACAGGTTCTGCACATGCCCTGTGAGAGGCAGAATAGTCATCCCACAAAGACGTTAATCCTAGTTCCCAGAACTTATGACTGTTACATTATATGGAAAAGGGGAATTAAGGTTGCAATAATGATTAATGTTTCTAATCAACTGACTTTAGGATTTTCTGAGTAGGCCCAGTGTAATCATAAGCATCTTTAATAGTGGAAAAGGGAGGCAGAAAAGAAGATTGGAGTGATCTGATGTGAGAAAGACTCAAACTGCTGTTCCTGGTTTTGAAGATGGAGTAAGAGGACCATGAACCATGGCATGTGGGCAGCTTCTAGAAGCTGAAGGCAAGGAAACGGACTTTCCCCTAGAGCCTCCTGAAAGAGCGTATTCCTGCTGACATCTTGATTTTAATCCAGTGAGACCTCTGTTGGGCTTCTAACCTACAGAACTGTAAGATAATATATTTGTAGGTTTAAACCATAAGCTCATGGTCATTTCCTACAGCAGCAATAGGAACCTGATATACTCCTGGAGCTGCCACATCTCTTTCCCCTGGACGTGGGTTGCTTCACTCACACCTGCATGCCTGACACAGTTTGCCTTCCTCTTATCTCAGTTTCAACATATTCACCCTTCCCTCTTTCAGGGCACTTCCAGAAACACAGGGATATTTCTGTACAGACCCTGAAATACAGAAATATTTTCATTTTCCCCAAGAAAAGCTTAGACCTTGTAAGAGTCAGCAAACCTTAGTCCACAGGCCAAATCTGGCTGATGGTTGTTTTTGAAAATAAAGTTTTATTGGAACACATTCATTTGCATATTGTTTATGGCTGCTTTCATACTATAAAGGCAAAGTTAAATAGTTGCAGCAGAGACCACATGGCCAGCAAATCCTTAAATATTTACTATCTGAGACTTTGCAAAGAAAGTGTGATGACCTCTACCTTAGAAACAAAATATGGCTAAATCTGAGGGCGGGGATGGGGATTAATATGGGGAGAGCAGAATTTCCTTTTCAATTGTTATTCTACAGCAGCCGTAAGTAAGACAGAAATTACTTCAGTTGATTAACTCATGGTTGGTGTAATGGGCTGAATGGCAGCCCCAAAGACATCAGGTTTTATCTCTTGAACCTATAAATGTTACATTGTTTGGAAAAAGGGTCTTTGCAGATGTGAATAAGCTGAGAATAATTAAGATAAAGAACTAATTCTGGATTATCCTGATGGGCCCTATATACTGTCATGAGTGGCCTTATACAAAAGAGGTAGAGGGGGATTTGATATACACACAGAGGAGAAGGCAATGTGGAGACAGAGGTGACATTGGAATGACAGAACCCACAATGAAGGAACGCCAAGGAGTGTCAGCTGCCACCAGAAGATAGAAGAGGCAAGGGATGGATTCTCTCCAAGAGCCTCAGCAGGAAGCACAGCTCCGCTGACACCTCGATTTTGGACTTTGGCTTTCAGAACTCTGAGAACATAAATTTCTGTTGTTTTAAGCCACTGAAGTTGTGGTAATCCTGTTACAACAGCAATGAGTACAGTTGGGAAGACCATACTGAGAAGACTGCAAACTTTTAACTGGCCCACATGATTGAAGCCAGTAAAAATTTTATCAGCTTATGAATTCCAGACTCATTATTTCACATAATATCTGGCTTTGGTGGAAGAAGTACAGAGAAATGTGAAGGAACAAGCTTTGGGACTTATAGACTTGGTGAGTATTCAAATCATTTAATAGTGTATAAATGATTTCACAGTAATACAGTCAAAGTTCTTAGAGTAAATCATTTTGATTCCCACTTCTGTCTGGCATAGAGAAATAATCAGCATTTCAAAATGAGCGCTTGGCTCTTCTATCATTGCCTCAATAATGCTTATGGAGCATACGGTATGCCAGCTTACATTCCCTTCAAAATCAATATATGTACACATGTTATATTGTATTGTATATATATAAAATGCTCTCTCACCCCCGTTAGCATATTTAATATGTTAAATATGCTAAATATTTAGGCCTGTTTCACTGAAAACCATTTATAGCTGGCTTATTCTTATAGATTGGTACATATTTGAACTCTTAACATCTATAATATACTCCTCTGGCTTTAATATGTATTATTCTTTCCTAAGAAAGCTGCATATCTTGGTAAAACTGGAAATAAGAAGATGATCTATTTGGGGTTTTGATGGTTTAATGCCAAAATTTTTAAAAGTAATCATATTATTCATTTCACTCTACCAATTCAAAGTCAAGTTTTAAAACTCCTCTAGCAGTGGGAATAATCCCTTTTCCTGGTAGTGCATACCTCTTGTGCACCATATTGAATTCTCTTTGTCCAATCACAGATGAGGAACTGTTTCTACACAGGCTGGACTTCTCATAGGGATACCCTAACAGGGCGTGGGCTCAGGTAATACAAGTGTGTTGCTGCTTCCCTTCTGCCCTGGGGTCTCCCTGAGGCTGAGAGCGTCTGCTCCTGAGGTTTATTCCATTAGGCTTTCTCAAAGTCCCTCCATTTGCGCAACCTCTTGTGGTGGCCAACTCAACAATGAACCTTTGTCAGGACCCTCCCTTCTTCCCTGTTTACCATCCCCATTCCATCGCATTTCTGAATAAGTCCATTCATGCAGCAGCTTTTATTTTAGGCTTTGTTTTTGGGGGGAAACCCAAGCTAAGGCATTAGAATACTGCAGTCAAAAGAAAACACCAGTAGATACTAATTTTTAAAACCTTTCCATTAAGGATATTTACAAGTAACAAAAGTAGAGAGAGGAGTAAAATGGAACGCCTTGAACCCTTCACCCCATATGCCTTTCCCCAGAGTATTTTTGAAATAGATGCTTAGACAAGGTTTTTATTGGAAGGTGAAGTAAAGGTAAATACATATGTAATTTTGCTAGTTAATACTAAATTTCCCTCATCAGGATTATATCCTTGTAGATCCTTCTTACCAAGAAAATATAAGAGATCCCATTTCCCTATAGCCACCCAAACAAAGTATGTTGTCAAACTTTTGGATTTATGCCAATCTCATCTGTGTAGTTTTAATTACATTCTGTTATGTGAGCAAGTTTTTGTGTTTATTTGTGAATTCTTTCCTCATATCTTTTGTCTACTTTCCTATAGGGCTGTGGGTCTTTTGCTTTTCATTTTTCAGAAGGTCTTTCATATGAGGGAAATTAACACTTTGTGATATAATTTGAAAATATATTTTTTCAGTTTTTGTCATTTTATTTTGTTTTGGTGTTCTCATGCATTTCTTCTGACCATATCTTTATAAAATAAAGACCCTACAAAGTAATTTTGGAGAAGGGATTTGTATGAGAGATTATATTAAATAAGTATTGAGTGAATTAACCTTTCCTATATACTTTACGAATGATTTACTATAAAATGTTCAAGTTTGCAAATTATCTCACATCATTCCAACACTGAGTAGTTATCGTTTTGTCTAATTCTCTATGTCCTTTTTTTATTCTTTGTCACACTTTCCTCCCTTTCTCTCTCCTCTGAGTTTTTCAATTTCTCCCTCCCGTCCTCTGTTTCTTTCTTCCTTCCTTCCTTTCTTTCGTCCCTACTTCCTTCCTTCCTCCCTCCCTTCCTTTCTTCCTCCTTCCCTCCCTCCCTCTCTCCCTTCCTTCCTCCCTCCCTCCCTCCCTTCTTTCCTTCCTTCCTTCTTCCCTCTCTCCCTCCCTCCCTCCCTTCTCTCTCTCTCTTTCTTTCTTCCTTTCCTCCTTCCTTCCTCCCTCCCTTCTTTCCTTCCTTTTCCTTCCTTTCCTTCCTTTCTTCCTTCTTCCTTTATTCTTTCCCTCCCTCCTTCCCTTCTTTCATTTGCCTTCCTTCTTTCATTTGATATATTATGATGAGCAAACAGGAGAACAAACAATTAATACGAACACCAGTAAAATTGCAACTCTGACATGTGCTAGAAGGAGAGACGCACGATGCTATGTGAGGCTGTAACTGTTGGGTTTTCATCTAGCCAAGGGAGATCAGAGAATATGTCTTTGAAGAGCTAACAATTAATGAAACTCTGCAGGATCAGTAAGAACCAGAATAAAAGCAGAAGGGCTAGGCTTTTAGCCAAAGGGGACAGCATCTGCAAAGGTCTTGTGAAGAGAGCAAGTGTGGAAGTAGAAGAGACTGAGAGTGAGGCCATTGTGAGTGGAGCAGAGAGTGATGAGAGGCTGGAGTAAGGGAAAAGGTAAGGTGATTGATGTAAGGGTAAAGGTAATGGGTAAGGGGCAGAACTTGTGGGGTCACGATAAGGATCTGTGTCTTTATCCTAAGACCATTTTGCAGCCATGGAAGTGTTTAAAGAGAAGGGAGTGGGTATGATCAGATCTGTATTTTGAAAAGGTCATTATGACTCCTGTATGAAGAAGTGCAGATAGGAATCAGGCACTGTGGTTTGAGAGAGGACAGCGGGTGATTAGGGTGGGTGTCAGCAGGGGTAGACCTAGTGCATTTAACGCTGGAATGTCTCATTTTTAAAATATCTCCCCAAGTGACAAAATTATTTTCAGAAATAATCATCAAATGAAACAGACAGCTTATAATGATAATGGCTAGAAAAGAAATACAGGCAAGGAAGACTTTCTTTCACTGAACTTTGTGTCACACCAATAAAAAATAATTGAAAGATAAAATAATGTTGCACCAAAATGGATAAATGCACAGCTACTCATTCAGTTGTTTTTATATCTATTTAACAGTTTAAACTTTAATCATCTGATTATAATTCTATAATAATATCTTATATAAATAATTTCCTGACAATTAGTAAGGGAATTTTCTTAAAACCAAACTGTAGGCAGCAACTCAGTGACAAAATTGATGGAACATTTTGTTTTCTTGATCCATTTTTGAGTTTTAAAATGATTACTAACTTAAAAACAATAAATTTCAATTTTAATGATGCTATTCAATATGTATAAATTAAAAATTGTACTTAGCAAATGGAATGTTGTACCTCATGGTTCACCTTCTATTTCACTTTTTTAATGTTTTTAACACAAATGTAGACTCTAAGTGGTCACACAGAATGACAGAATTGAAGTAACTCAAGTTCTGCTTCTTTATCTTTTACAGTCAATGTGTTTTCATCATATATTTTGAATCTACTGTTTAAATGAAAGAATACCTACAGCATCCAAAGAGAGCTCAACTGATTTCTGAACCATTACAAAGTTGTTTTGAAATGAAAGCTTACCATATGCTGAATCCACAAGTGTTAAAACCTGAGTGTACAACTGGGAATTCTCCAAATTAGCTTCCCTGTAAAACTACAATATTTATTGAAGGATAAGTAGTAAAAATGTGCTAACTTGAAGCTTATGTATATTATTGTTAAAACTTAACAGCAGCCAGAGAAATTACTTAGAATTTAGATCCACAAAAGATTCCAGGGAGGAGGAATACTTTTGTCACTGACATTATTAAGAATGGCAATAATGAAAAGCAGAGGTTTTAAAATTCTCAGTAGATACTATATACCCCTTAAATGACTGCACCTGAGGAAGACCTCACCGACCACTTGGTCCACCCCTGGGTGACAGTGAATGTGGAGAAAAATGGGTAAATTCACAGGAGAAGTAGTTCAAAAAGGAACCTCACTTAGTCCCTGCTCTTAGAAAGTTTGTGCTGTGAGAAATGGGGAGGGGAGGCATGTAACTCCATCTGTAATGACCTCCTCCTGCCTTTCCAGTGGAGAGGGTGTCTGGTGAGAGTGAATAGCTGAGGATGTATTTTGGCATAAGACTGACGAAAATGTTCTCCTTGGCCAAACTCGAGCCAGGCTCCTATGAGCACTTTTCTGGATTAAGCCTAACCTTGGCCTATGAAGACTTGAATAAAACATTAACACAGTTTTGAAGAGCAATGACCCTAGTCCCTCTCCCACCCACCCCCAACACCGCCACCCTTAAAGTGCCTGCAGGAGAGAACTCAAGGCTGCCCTAAGACTTTACTATTTGTCTCAACCAACACCTGAAGACACGGCCTCTGCCTCCCATCCTCTGTGGGTCTATAGGCACCAAACTTCTCCATAAGCACCGGTTAATAAACCCAGATGGGTTTCACATGCACCAACCTCCTTTTCCTAATTTTTGTAAATTTTCTCTTCCCTGACTCTGTTGAGCCCCTGCTCACTCCTCTCCCTATCCCCTCATTCTTCCTCTAAAATGTCCAGTCACCACTGTACTAATCAGAGCTGAGTTCGGTTTACTCCGGACTCATTTCCCTATTGCAGTAGCATATTACCAACTAAGTTCTGTCCTTTACACTTTAGTGTCCAGATTTGTTTAACTTTGACAAGACTTACAAATCATCCTAAATACATATTTGAACAAAAGTAGCCACATGAAACAGAGGCACCACAGAGATAAGATCCACAGGAAAATTCTACTATAGAAAGTCCTTCAGATGAGATATATTTGACTCTGTTGAAAGTGGTTAGAAATAGAAGCTGGACCAGGCAGAAGACTGGTGGAAATTGAAACAGTTGGTCCATTGGCAGGAGCTAGCAATAGAGATGAAGATTTTAACTAAAGGCTTTGGAGCTGCCAGAGCTAGATGGAGAGAGAAACTTGTAGAATATACTAGGTTAATGGTAATTGCTAAAACACAGATTTGTAAATAATGTGGAGAGTTTTAAACAACAAGGATCATTAGATCAAGCAAAACTTTCAGTTTTCCAGCAAGTTGTATGAGATGGAATCAAAGGTCTAAGGTACTAATGGGAATTTTTTAAAAAGTCAAGCAATATAACCCCTGTATATACTATTTTGCCAAGTTATAGCTCCACTATATCAATAAATGTGACTATTTGACAGCAAGTTACATATACACAAAGAGGCACAGATTTTCTGCTTATTAAATGCTGACATTACATTTGCTAATCAATCATTCACTTATTCTGTAAAATAGTTGATACTTATGGAATGTCAGACTCTGAACTATGCAGTGGTCCCTGTCCTCTGAGAGCTTATAGACCAGATTTAATGAAGGTGAAAGTGCTCCAGGAGTCTTTTACTCACCTCTTCTTATATCTATCCCTAGCCTTTCTCAGCTCTGCTCTGTATCTGAGGAGATCTGAACTTTTGGGCTGCATTTCCCAGGCTAAGCTGGAATATGGCTGGGTTTGGCCAAAGAGAGGCACTGAAGAGAGGATGGAAGGTGGCGGAACTGGAGAAGCCAAAGCGCTAGTAAAGCCACCTTTCTGAGTCATTGCTCAATCTCTAGAGGTGGTAGTTGGCTTTCTGCTGTTATTCTTTTCTTTTTTAATTTTTTTAATCATCTTTATTGGAGTATAATTGCTTTACAATGGTGTGTTAGTTTCTGCTTTATAACAAAGTGAATCAGCTATATGTATACATATATCCCCATATCTCCTTCCTCTTGCGTCTCCCTCCCACCCTCCCTATCCCACCCCTCTAGGTGGTCACAAAGCACCGAGCTGATCTCCCTGTGCTATGCAGCAGCTTCCCACTAGCTATCTATTTTACATTTGGTAGTGTATATACGTCAGTGCTACTCTCTCACTTCGTCCCAGCTTACCCTACCCCCTCCCCGTGTCCTCAGTTACCTCAGCTCCTCAGTTCTTTCTCTGTGTAATTAATTCCTTGTGTTAAATCCCCTCTCCTGTAATATCTGCTGTAATTTCTGTTTTTCTGATGGGATCCTGACTGATATAGTAGGGCACCTAACCTGGACTTGGGTTCTCAGGGAAGGATTCTCAGGAGAAATGTAATATTCCTATTTTTAAAAGATAAACAGAACTTGGCAATAGGATGAGAGGATAAAGAAAAGGCATGATTCAGCATCATGTCCAGATTTTTGGTTTGGGAATGTAGGTGGATAAAGTTGCCATTTGTTAAGAAAGGAAGCAGAAACAGATGAACAAGTTTGGGGATGGGATGGAAATGCTGAGTTTGAGTTGCTCGTGGGATACCCGAGGATAGATGTGCAGTAGGATCTGACAGAATCTGAACACAGAAGGGATATCGTCTCCTGAAACCCTCCTTCTCTTTCTGATCCCTCAGTTGCCTTGTTTGGTGGATTACTACATCTCTCTTCTGTACCTTAAAACTATTATCCCAGGTTTCATTTGCATCTGCTCAGTTCGCCTTTATCTTAAAAAAAAAAAATCAAAAATTTTTTTCTTAAAGTCCAGGTTTCCACCAGCTTTTTGGGGCTATATCTCTATTTTTCCTATTATGAATAATTTTGTTTCCATGGCAGTTATTTCTATTTCCTTCTCGCCCACTCTTCCTTAATCCATTGAAACCTATCTTCCATCCCCACTGAAACTGATTCAGAAACTGATCTTGGCAAAGACAACAGTGACTTGCTTATTGCTAAATCCAGTGGGCTCTCAGCTCTGAGCTGGCCAGAGGTGCTAAATTCTGGTTAGTCGCCAGTAAACAGCAAATAGTCAGTAAACAGGAGTTATTATTATGCTTGGGCTGAATTAATTTTTTAATTGTTACTGCTAAATTTTTTTTCCAAGATGAATTATCTCAACGAATCCTCAGTTTGTCTGACCATTTCTTTTCTTCATGAATTTGTGTCTCTGATTACCTACCATCAAAACAATTAGTGAATTTAGCAGGAAAAGAAATCATTCACATACATCACTTAACATCTTATGGAAAGAATAAAAATATAAACCCTATAAAAAATGTTTGATTAAAATTTTCACCTTTCAACTAGTTGTTTGTTTAATTACAGAGAGAGCTTCAAAACGATGCAAGCTGCCTTAGGGGAACGATAGGCGAAAGCATTTTCCCCAAAAACTATGTTTTCTTGTAGTAGCCACAAATAGCTAGTAATCTTTACTAAGAAGCAGAAATGAGGAATAAGGGTCATTTACTAATTGGCATGTTTGATTTATAGTCTAGTAGTTGCAAAGAATTAGCAGTGTATTTATTTTTCAATAGTTCACAGCATAAAAGGCACGGCTATAGTGATGAGCAAACTCTTAAATCATATCTTTGCCTCAGTGTAAAAGGGAATATGCTTTAATAGAACAGCGTGACCTCATCTTTCAGTGTCTTTCAGAGGAAGGAACACAATCTACAAATGAGATGTGATACCTTATTTTTTTGTTTTTTCAGTTTGCACTTAAAAGAGCAGTTCTTTATCTGTAGACACTTTGAATTGTGAAAGCCAAGATTTGCCATGTGTGCATTTGTAATCATATGTGCTCAGATTTATGCTGATTCACAACTGATAAACCTCATGCTCTGAAGCAGAAAAACCACAAAGCGATCTTGAAATTTTTAGTAAATTGGTATTCTCCGTAATGTAACACCAGTGGTTGGACTGTGTGAACATATTCAGGGATCACTTATAGATAAACTTAACACAGTTTTTTAAATTAGAAGATTATAGTGACTACAATGATCAGTCTCATTTAGATCCCACATAAAACCTTAAAGATGATAAAATCCCATGATAGGACTACAGGTATGATTTTTTTTTTTTTTTTTTTTTTGTGGTACGCGGGCCTCTCACTGTTGCGGCCTCTCCCGTTGCGGAGCAAGGCTCCCGACGCGCAGGCTCAGCGACCATGGCTCACGGGCCTAGCCGCTCGGCGGCATGTGGGATCTTCCCGGACCGGGGCACGAACCCATGTCCCCTGCATCGGCAGGCGGGCTCTCAACCACTGCGCCACCAGGGAAGCCCTGATTTCATATTTTTTTAACAAAAATAAATGGTCTATTCTTTTAATGACTAAAGAGATAGAAGGACACCAATACCATGTCTCTCTGAAATGCTTACTCATAATCTCTCTTTCATCACATAGAGAAGCTCTAAAGAGAATAAAATGCAGTGCATAATGTAATCTGTCATGATACATTGACATGCTGAGTAAGAAAATTCAGAAGGAGGAAGCATTTTAATTTAACATGGAACATCTGTTTTTATAACATTTTCTCTTGTATTGTTCTAGTTCCTTTGTGCTTTAAAAAAATATAATTTGCCTTACATTCACTCAATTAGGTTACACCTAACTGCAGGATTAAAAACAGCAAATGGCTAATCAAATAAGCAAACAAAAGAAAGAAAGAAAGAAAGAAAGAAGGAAAGAAAGAAAGAAAGATAGAAAGAAAGAAAGAAAGAAAGATGGAAAGAAAGAAGTTAGTACATAAAAATAAACATACACAGAAAACCATATAGATTGTTTTGATGACCCCTTGGAAAGCGTCCATGATTTGTTGCCCAATATTGAGCTTAATTTGATTATTTCTCCTCTTTAAAAGACAAATGGAGTTCATTACATGGCACTTTTCTGACACATGGCACTATTTCTCTAGGTCAAGAACATACATTCTTATATGGAATTTATGTGATTTAAGCAAAGCATAGAGCCTCACTCAAGTCACAGTGTACCACAGGGTTTGTGTTTGGATACATGCATAGAAGTCCAGAAAAAGCTGAATAATCTGGCCAAGGAAGTTTAGGGACTCTGGAAGAGCTAGCTGAGCACCATAGGACAGGAGCTAATATCTTCCTTTTCTTTCATTCTATTTCAAATAACTTGCAATTTTGCATTTTCCTTGCCTCCCACTGACACTCTCCTTAACAGAGATAACAATTTGATGTGTATAATTTTAGTTCTTTGTCTAAATATCTGCATGCAATTGTGTATCAAATACACACACACACACAAACACATCCATATATAAACTGATATATATATACATGCATATACACTTATTCTTTACATAAAAGGGACCATATCATTTGTATTTTTTGGCAACATTAATATACCTTAGATATCTTTCCATGTTAAAATGCATAATTCCACCACATACCTTTTAATTAATTAATTAATCTAACATATTTATTCATTACAAGATATTGTTCTAGACACTAGTGATTTGATAGTAACCAATAGATAAATTATTTGCCCATAGATGTTTGGGTTCTAGTGAAGGAGATGGATAATTAATATGTAGCTCAGTGTTTAATGTCAGGAGCTGGTACACTTTATGAAGAAAAATAAAGAGGGATAAAATGTAGGGAAGGATGATACAGGGTGATATTCAAGCAGAGCTTTTGAAGAGGATGATACAGGGTGACATTCAAGCAGAGCTTTTGAAGAGGATGAACCAGCCAAGAGAATGTCTGGAGAAAGAATAATACAAGTAGAGGAATATGAATGGGCAAATGCCCATGATTTTGAAACAGGGCAAGTGATGAGGGAAGAGGGAGGAGATGAGTTCACAGAGGCAGAGGCCAGATTACACAGGACTGTGGGTCTTGGTAAGGACATTGAATTGGATTTGATTAACTTTACTGAATCCCTGCCTCTTTTACTACAGTATGGATGTAACATAGCTTACTTAACTCTTCTTTTCTAACGAAGGGAATGTTTTAAGTGTTTCTTATAAAAGATTATAAAGACCACCCTTTGCTCATCTCCGTGCACAAGGGAATATTTCTGCAAGTTGTATTCCTGGAGCAGAATAACCACATCAAAAGATGAGCACAATGTAAATGTTGATAGATGCTGCCTTCCAAAATTTGCCTTCAAATTGCCTTCCAAAAAGGCTAAATTTACATTGCCACCCATGGTGTATGGAAGTGACCATTTCTCTTTATTCTTTTCAACACAGGACATTGTCTTCTTATTTTAAATAATCCAGTGGTAAGGAAATCATGTCTCTGTTTTGTTTTAGTGTGCATTTTCATGATTATTAATAAAGCTGAGAACCATTTCCTATGTTTATAACCATTGGATTTTTTTTCTCTTGTGAATAGCCTATTAATCAAGTTTTCATTCCAGATCATGTCTGTGGCCAGTCTTTGGACTGGCTGTCTTTGGGTCAATTGTCCACCGTTAGTACAGTCAGCTGTGTCTGGAGGATTGAGGTTATATATTACAAAACATAGCTCGCTAAGGCCGTTCCTCAGCATGGGCTATAAGTAGTGCTTGATTACCTATAAACTATATGAGTGAAGCAGTTACTCTGATTAATGCCCAGTGCAATTTGATGGCGAGTGAAATTAGGAATGAAACACAATATTTATTGAGCACACGCGAAATGCCAAGCTCTATTTTAGATGCTATGAGGGACAGAAAGTTACACATGGCGGTGTCACTGTCCTCAAGATACTTTTAATCTTATAAAGAGAGATGACAAGTACAAAACTAATTATAATTCAGAATGGAATACAAGGTCCCCGAGAATGACACAAACTGAATAATAAAGTAATTCTGAGCTAAAGAGAAATCACATTCAACTGAGAACTCTGTTAAGGTTTAGTGCCTTAGATTTTGAATAAGTGTAGGAGTTTTTAAAGTACAAAAAAATTCAAAGACAGAAGTAGAAATCAGCTACAGTCCCACCACTGAGAGAAAAACATGGTTTTTTTTAACTAATGACTCAATATTTTTAAGGATATCCTGCCTGATATTTGTGTATGTGTATGTATATATATGTGCATGTGTCCATATGAGTATATGCAAAGTTTTACACAAATGGGGGCTTTTTATGGACAAGGACCTTGTCAGTGTTTGGTTTATTGGCCAATTCAGGTACTCAGGATTTTTTTTTTTTTTTTTTTAGGTTTAGACATTTTTTTTTTAAATCAGACAAAAAGAAAAGTAAACAACTACATTAAAAAAAATTATAGTAATTAGAGCCTATATAACCAAAACTGCTACCTGAAATTTTTCAACATTTTCACTTTAGCAGAATTAGACAAATGACACCTGATAGTACAATTTTTCTTTTCCTCCAAAAGTAATACTGAGTATGTCCTGGAGACACTACAAACTAAGAAATATACTATGTATTATAAAGACAACTAATAGTAATAGTAATGATGGCGACAAAAGTCTGATTCTTTAAAGAAAGGTTCAATAATCTTTCATACACTAGTTTTACTGTTGCTGGAGAGTAGAGTGAAATACACTAAACTATGAGCTCCTTAAAGGCAGGAACCAGACTAGATGTGGCATCTATTCTAGCACATAGGCAGCCTTTAATAGGTGGTGAATGAAACATAAATACTGGATATTCAATTAAGTGAAACTTTCTCTATCCCAGAAAAACTGATTGAGGTTTCACTGCATTAAAAAATACATATTTATTTATTCCCTAAGACTCCCATTACTGAATTCTTTGTCTGAACTTGCTTCAGATTTTAGTTCAACAAACTAAACAGATACAAGAAGAGAAATGGTGTTAATTCATCTTATATGAAAGTACTGAAAAACAGCCCCACCACTGACTGAGGTGTCTCTCACTCTGCATATCGGGCTTAAGGAAGAATGGATACAGAAGGCAGACTTCCCCCTCCCCCTGCCCTTTTGGTAAAAGCTTTCCATTTTCTAACTTCAGCACAAAAACATATTTAAAACAGTCTGACTATGGGAAAATCTTCCTCTTTTCCATCCTTACTAGAGACACAAGTCTTTCACTTCTTGTCACGTCTATTTTTGCTTATTCAAGGTTTTCAGATCTTGAAACTGAGTATTTTCATGTTGTGCCCTCCTTGTGGGGATGAGACTTTATGTACACTTTATATAATTTCTGACATAAGTATACTCAGGTGTTGAATGAATGAATATTTTTAACTTGTTCTTTCTATGGTAATAAAACTATACCTATTTAGCTAGTCATATTTATAGATTGCATAGTATTTCATTACTTGTATAATTTACTCAACCATTCTCCTATGGATAAATGTTTAGGTTTATTTTCAGTTCTATGTTATTTTAAACAACACTGATAAGAACAATGTTGGGCTAAATCTATTTTATAAGCATGTGATTATCTCCTTGGAGTAAATTTTTAGAAATGAGTTTTCTGTCAAAAAGAATAAAGCATATTTTAGAGGATTGTGATGCATAATAGTCAAACTGTCCCCCTGCATAGAAATGTGAATGAAATTCTCACCAACAGGATACAGCAATATATATTTTCACACACTGACCAGATCCAGGTTTGATTTTTTGACGTAAGCAGAAGTGAGAAATTCTAGTAGTTATTTAGTTTATTTTGGGTCTGGGGAGAGGGTTGGGAGTGAGTACGTTTTTAACAAACATCATATGAGACTAACTTTATTTGGTCTGGCTTAAAGGACCACAACTCCTCGGGTTTTTTAATGTTTGATAAGTATTTGTCAAATTCATTTTATAGCTTTTACTCTTGGAAGTCATAGACTGGTTCAGTATTCTTCAAACAAAAATCAGAAATAGACATCCAGATGCGTAGTGAATCTTCTTGTATCACAAGATAAACAGGGATTGGAATTTGAATTTTTATTTCTTTATCTACTGTTAAAACTGTGAGGCTATGTTGAGTTAATGTAACTTCTTAGCAAGCTACTAAACTTCACAGGCAGTTTATCCGTTAACCACAGTGTAACTGTAATCATGAGTTAATTTGCAGTTATTTTGGAAGTGTCTTCTGTGGATGGTTGTGCCAGTTACTAAGCAATTGTCTCTCAGCTCCAAATCACCCTTCTGTACTTGCTTCGTGATGCTGAAGCTGGAACTCTGCAAACCTTATTTCTACTCACCAGCTGACTCGCTGTTAGACTCTACCACAAGGGGCAGAGGAAGGAGACTAAAGCTGGAGAAGAAAACAGGGACTCTGCCCTTCTGTGTACTTCCTGTTGGCTTCCTGTCTACTCTCAGTTCCCTGAGCATAACCTTGTCAATGCTTCTTCATCAAGCAGCAGCAGGCAGTTCTTCCCTGGGTAGCAGCAGCTGAGTTCAGTTTGCACTCTTTCAACTCTCGTGGAACGAGCCTCATTGGGTCATTATTACAGTCACCACCATCAACCAACAGAGTCCCAGCCTCTGAGGTTCAGGCCCCAGCCACTTGGGGTCTCTCCCCTAAGCTCAGAGACACTAGTACCCGTTGAGTAACTAAACCAGAACCTCCCTTCAAAGGTCTGAGTTTCAGCTCTTCAGGACTCCCCCATCCCGCACCTAAGTTTCTAAATTTTAGTAAGTTTAACCTTTTCCTTTTGTTCTTTCAGCCATAGGGATAGTATCTGCTTCCTGCAGTTGCTGCCTCTTTCTTTCTTTTTATTTTTCAATTACTTAGTTCACAACTTTATACCTAGTTGATGATTCCTAATATTAAATTCTTTCTGTTCAATGACTGGTATATTTTTTTATCTTCTTACTGGACCTTGATGGAGACAATGGTCATAGAAGAACAGTAGAAGTTTACATTTTTTAAGAACAAAGGTTATTCATTTATTGTCACCCAACATATATGTGACTCCCTAGAAGAGTTTCATGAGGCAGAGGAGGATGAAGAGAACCAAGGGGTGAAGGCAATTTTTAATAAGTGCGGTTTATAAAATGTGCCCATATAGCATCACTTTCACCACGGAGATCCACTGGATACCTCTTTGCATTTTTTCCTCCAAAATCATAAAGTCACATCTCCACAGCTGTAGCAGGATGGATTTTCATGATGGAATCTGACTAATAATGGGTTGTTTGCAGAAGCAGGGCATTTCAGTGACCTGAGGTTATTCTGGAAGCTGCAATTACCTAAAGAGAATAACCACAGAAACTCCTATTTGAGGGAATTCAGGAAAATGTCATGGAGGTGCACCTTTGCAGTGGCCATATATGTAAGCTGTGGCTGAGAGAAAGATTTCAGCATTGAGTTAAAATTCCTATGTGCAGTGACTGTGATCATAACAGATTGTTCTCTTTTGATACTCAGTTTCTATAAAATTTTATGGTTCTACAATTTCAAGTTATCCATTAAAGCTCAACTACGTTAACTAAGTCTTAAGGGCCAAGATCATAGTTGTTCTGAAAATCAAAGTGGTTGGAAAACTGTTTTCTAACTGTGTTCTAGTGAATCAAGCTAGTTGACAAATTTATAGGTACAATTCCTTTTGTGCAATTAGTTCAAGGCTCTATCCCATCAGCTGTAACCATTCAAGAATAAACTCTTATTGGATTTCCTAAGTTATTGATTATTATGAATTTCATCTAGTTTTGAAAAAAAGTCACCAAAATATTTCAAAAACATTTTTCTGTCTTATAAAAGTAGATACAATGTAGTGTCAAATGCAATATGGCTACAGTGACATTTTTGGTACATTTAAATTTTCCATATAAGCTAGATTTGAGGATTTTATGTAACTAGTTGTGTCAATTGCAAATAATTAGTTTTGTGTCATTCTTACTAATTATTTTCCACTTAATTCTTTGGGTCTAATACCTCCTACACAATGTTGAATTGAAATGATCAGAGTGAGCATATTCATTTCATGCCTGATTTTATGGGGAATATTTTAAAAGTTTCACTATTGAATATAGTGTTTCCTGTAGTCTTTTAATAAATAGCCTATATCTATCAGACTTTAGTATAGAAATCAGAAATCACTTTAGACATTCCAAGGAGGAATAAACCTAATAGGCACTTGAAAAATTATTGGAAGGGTTGGAGGATAGGATTAGGATCAGGGAGGGGGGGTTGATGCTGAAATTTGGTTTCAAGTTCACCCAACACCGGTGTCATCAAAGGTCAGTAAATTTGCAGCTACTACTGTTCTTGCTACCATTGCCACAGCTGCCTCACCACAAACCAGGTGCCAAAGAAGAAAAATAATGAGTAATGAATCAACAAATCCTGTTGGTTCTTGCTTGTTAACCTCATCTGCCAAAGGAAGATGGTCTCTGCTCTTCTATCAGTCAGGGTTTAACAAAAGCCAAAGTAGGTATCTGAACAGATATAATTTCATATAAAGATTTTTAAGCTAAGCATGAAGTTGTTAATTAACTCAAAAGAAAATAAAAGAAACTGCCAAAAACAAAGTTGTGAAAATAGCAATTGCAGGAAGCAGTGACCACTTCTAGGTCTAGGTGAACAAAGAAGAGGTTGGAATTACTAAATTTTAAAAGCTTTAAGGAAGAGACTTGTGGAGGTGAAACTCAGACATCTCAGGAGATGGAGCTGGTTTGCTGATGCCTGGTTTCTCTGCAGAGGATGTAATGAGGCTACTTCTGTGAGTTTTAGGGGAAATTCAAACAAGATGTAACTGCAGCTATGGAAGAAAGTGCCACAGCTGGGGTTTAGAAGCAGTGTCAGGGTGACTGTGTAGGAAAGAGTTAATACAGTAGGTCTGATGTTGCTCTTTGAAGGGCTTGCTAGTTGAGGCTGTCACATAAAAACTTGACTGGAATTTTCCCCATGTTACTAAATAATAATGCTGTTTTATGTGCCTAGGGCTCTGAACCCGGCTGTACCTGTTTACCTAGATTGTTTGTGCAAACAATGAGAGTTATAGTAAATACCTGCTATTCTTCTGGGAGCTTGGAAATCATAGCTAATTGTGCAGGGAGAAAGTGCCAATGTATCCAGCCCCCAATGAAAACCCTGGATTCAGAGTGACATCAGCATCATGGAGGCATAAAACATCCCTCATTTTTGTCCCCTAACTCAACAACAAAAGTTTGGCATCTATCCATTGACAAAAGTGCCTTTGTGGGGCTTCTGGGATCCAGCACCATATGCCAAGGGACCTAGGCAGAGTCTTGCGACCCATGCATTGGGCAATAGACAGATAGATCTTGGTCCTGGTTGTGGATCCTGTAGTGACCTTTGAACCAACTCTAGCCCCTCAGCTGTGGTCCAGGAGCCCCTGGAAAACACTGTCTTAGACAATCACCCACAGACGAGAGAGTCTTTGTAGAAGTCCAGCTTTCCAGAGGAGAAGTTCCAGTGCATTGGTGGAGCAAAAAGTTACAAGTCTGGACAAATAAGATTGGGTAAAAGGAATAGCTTGACTTTACTCACAGCCCTCTTACCCCAAGGCAACACAGCTCAGGCCAAGAAAGATCTAATTGGCCCATGTTTTCTCTCACAGGGGAAAGAGGGAGCATGTGAGAGAGCACCTGGCTTCCCCAGCTGTGTGTGTTGCTGCCAAAGGAGCTCATTTCTTTCTCTCCCCATCCAGATTACTGAATTATGAGCTGCATGACTGAGGGGCTGGAAGAGGCTGGGAGAGCAGCAGTTAGGACTCTTTTGGAGGACATTAGATGGACATAGATCCCACTAACTGCATGGACTCCATCAAGAAGCCCATCCATGAGCCACTGGTAACACCTCAGCCATGGATCCCCTGAAATTAGTAACATGAAAATATATGAAATTATACAACACACTGGTAAAGGTACGTTTATAGGCAAACTCAGAATACTCTAATACTGTAATACGGTAAAATGTTAAACACTTAACTCTAGTATAAAGGTTAAAGGGTGAGAGTATTAAAAATAACTACAGCTACCATAAGTTGTTAATGAATACACAATACGAAAAGAAGTCAATTGTGGCATCAAAAACATAAAAGGAGGAAGCAAAAATGTAAAGTTTTGTATGAAATCAAAGTTCAGCTGTTATCAGTGTAAAATAGACTATATTTTAAGATGTAAGCCAAATAATAACCACAAAGCAAAATCCTACAATAGATTCATAAAAGATAAAGAGAAGGAAATCAAAGCATACAACTACAGAAAATCATCAATTCAGAGATGAAGGCAACAAGAGAGGAAGAAAGGAACAAGGGAACTACAAAACAGACAGAAAACAATTGATAACATTAGTAAGTTCCTACCTATCAATAATTCTCTAAATGTAAATGTACTGAATTCTCCAATCAAAAGACATAGATGGACTGGATGGATTAAAAACAAGACCCAACTGTATGCTACCTACAAGCAACTCAAGCTTTGAGGATACACATAGCTAAAAGTGAAGAGAAAACAAAAGATAGTCTATGCATATGGAAACCAGGAGAGCAAAGGCAGCTATTCATATCAGACAACATAGACTTTAAGTCAAAAATGGTAACAAGTGACAAAGAGTGTCATTATATAATGATAAAGGGGTCAATTCATCGAGAGGATATAACAGTTATAAATATATATGCACTCAACATTAGAGCACATAAGTATATTAAGCAAATACCAGCAGATTTGAAGGGAGAAGTACACAACAATACAATAATAGTAGGGGACTTCAATACCCCACTTTCAATAATAGGTAGATCATACAGACAGAAAAACAAGAAAATATTGGACTTATATCTAAACCATAATTTAGATCAAATGAGCCCAATAGACATATACAGAAGATTCTATCCAGCAGTAGCAGAATACACATTCTTCTCAAATGCACACAGAACATTCTACAGGACAGATGGTATTCTGAATTTCTTTAATCTTTTTTCTTTCTAGTCTTCAAAGCAGGAAACTTATATTGATCTATTTTCAGGTTCACTAATGCTTTCTTCTCCTATGTCTAATTTGCTATTGAGCCTATCTAAAGAAGTTTTTATTTTAATAACTATAATTTTTAGTTCTATAATTTCTCTGCTTAGATTAACTGTTTAGCCATTGATAGCATTTTTATTCAGTTATTTAAGCATATTTTCTATTTTTGGATATATTTATAGTAGATACTTTGCAATCTGCCTGTTAATCTAACATCTGAGACCAGAGTCTGTTTTATTGTCTGCCTTCTTTTCCTGAGTACAGCTTCATACTTCCCTGGTTTTCTGTATATAGATTAACTTGAGGTTGAAATATGCATATCATAGATAATACATTGTAGCTGCTCTCGATTCATCATATTCTTATGAAATTAGATTTTTGTTCTACTATGGTGTTTAGTTGCGTGGATCAATCTGCAAACTTTCCCACTTCCTGTTCCTCATGATATACAGCTGCTTATCTATCTACCCTGTTCTTACGCCTTCCTACTGCTGCTTTTCCAGACTATGCCCCTGTTGGTTTCCTCTATGTCTGGGGAAATTTGGGGATGAGGATCTAGGAAGAGATTAGGATCATCTCTCTGTTGTTTTCGTATTTCTAGGCATTTTCCTAGTTTTCAGCTGTTCTGTCCAGTTTGTCTTACTGTTTGACACATCAGGCTTTTTGCCAGACTGCACATGGTTGGAGAATGCATTCACTCAAGAGAAGCATCCAATTTACGAATCCAGATCCACACCATTCTATCTTTAGAGAGTAGATTTCTCTCTGCTTTCAGCTTGGTTTTCCACAATGCTCTCCCTGGTTTTCAAATGCTTGAATAGTTTTGCCAAGGATTTGGCAGTTTATCCTTTGAATTTGGGTTTCACTCCCAAATTTTGAACTAGGAGCTCCTTCCCACACATTCATATTATCCCTTCCTGTACTTGCTTCCTTAATTAAGCATCATGGGATTTTATACCTGGAAAGTTTCTTAGAAAGAGTGTAATCATCTCATTTTATGTTAGAAGCACCAGGAGCCTTAAAAGGTGAGATGACTGGTCCAGGGTCATGGAGCCAATTAATGGCTTAGTTTCCTGATTTAGTCTTGATGAATCACCATGATGCCTGCACCAGGAGCACTGTATGGTTCTAATGCAATTGGGTAGTGCCCAAAACCCGAAAGATACCATCCCAGCCCTCAGTACACTCATATGTTTTAGGGAGATCATATATACACAGCAAAGCAAATTGTGAAAAATTACAAAACCAATTTAGCTTCTAGTTCAAAGTCCAATTAAATATAGATAGGAGAGCAATAGGCCTACAAGCTCAGGCAACAAACTTAACGTGCATTAATTAACCTTAAAGCCTTAGCAAAGGGAAAATTGTAATACATCAGAAATCCATGTAGTATTACTGGATTTCTTCAGATTCTGAATGTATAGTGTCTGTAAATGCATCACTCCTATGGCCCTGGTTAAGTGTCAGAAGGGCTTTTGAAATTTTGGCATGTTAAATTTTTTTTAAGTGCTTGGCTTTCTGTGTCTCTATTATGAATCCTCTACACATCTCTTGTGGATAGAGTATTGGATCACACTTCTAGGTATATAAGGTATAAAGACTCATTTTTAGGAACCTTCACTTTACTCTTCATCCTTGCATCTTAAACAGGAAAGGCATAATTTGTTTCTAGAGGGTTCCAGTGTATTATGAAAGCTCTTGTTTGTGTATGAAGAACAGAAACTTGTTTCACTCATTTGTTTCATGTAGCCTCCTTTTCATAATAAAATGACATAGGCATAGAGTTAAATTGGGCTTCTAAAAAAATCTGAATTGGTAAACTATATAAGGAAGAAAATAAGTAAACAATAGATTATATAATTTTATGTAAATATTTAATATTTCTCAATTTGCAGCATATAACATAATTTTATTTAAGACCACATTTATATTCAAGGCCAGTTGCTGCTTTTACAGACATGCTCCATTTAGTCTTTGCTTTAAGCCTTTGAATGCTTTATAATGTGAACTGCTTTAAAGTACTTAGCATATAAAAACAGTGCTTTTCAAACAATAGGAGGAATTAAATTTGTGTTATTTAATCAGTTATTTTATTTGAATTAAAATCTTTTTAGATTAAAAGAGATTTTAATTAATTGAAATTTCCAATGCTTTTGCAAAATTCCTCCCTATTTTCAAATAGGGAGCAACATTCTGTTACCTTTGTCAAATGGCCAAATAAATCTTTTGACTCACAGAAATAGAAATAACCTATCTTATCATCTTCTCCCTCCAAAAAGAAGGGACGAATTTTGAAGTTAGAAGTAATGTTTTGGAGCTGATTGAACCAAAAGCCTTTGAAGTGTAATTTTTAGACAAGCAGAGAATTGTGGAGACCTTTACATGATAGGTTCTGCAAGTGGCCACAAACTTATTTAGGTAAACACTGAGGTTAATATCTATTTACCGGGAATACGATAATTACAAGATGGTCACATGGGTCTGAAGAGAAAAAGCTTTTTTGTAATCACGTCCAGAGATCAGAAAAGAGGAGTGTGTTGATCATGGTTATGCTGAAGTGTTACTTGTAGGGAGTAAAAAATGAATTTTGTGCTCAAAAGTAAGTTAGGTGGAACTTTATCTTGTTTTTGACAGTTAATAGTTAAAATGAAAACAAGTTCAGGGAAAATGAAATATCTTAGGCAGATCCAAGAACCCATGTTTGATATGATTTTCACAAAAAGAGTCATGATGGATAATATGCCTACTGGTTTGGCTATTGCCATTGGTTTGGGAATATGGTTCTTGAATAGCCACATTTCAGAGTGGATCTTTCTTTCTGGGAGAGTAGAAAGCTAATTACAGCAGGCAATTCCAGAAGCAGAAAAAGAGTTCATTAAGGTACTAAATATCAATACCTCTCACATTAGCTTCCCTGACATTCTTACCATGAGAGTGGATTTATGGTTTTTAACCATCTTCCCTCCATATGTTACATGGAGTAATATGTTTATCTATGCAAATATTAACTTCAGAAGTAGATTAGTTTATTATACTGATAGTTTATTATACTGACTGGAGACTTGAAGATATGAGATACGAAGTAGATATATTTTGATGGAGCATGGAATGAGCTAAACCTAGATGGCACATTGTGGCCTGGGTGTTAAGCATTCCTGGAAGAGAGAGGAGAAAGGGAAGACACTGTTGATGGATAGTGTACTGTTTTGCTGGGAGTCTGCAGAAAGGGATATTTGGATAAAGATAAGTCACCTTAAAAAGACATGTTGATATTACTCAGTGAAAGTTAAGAAGCTCATTGAGAAAAAAAAAATGTATTTGTATCTAAAAAAGATTGTTACCTATCTTTGTGATATAAATAAATTAATTCCATTCCTTTTGGAGCAATTTAAATTTTATTTTGATATTATTAGTATTTTATATTTTGAATATTATGCTATAATATTGGTATTATGTAGATATTTTTAAGAGTAAATGCTTGGCATTCAAATGTTTAATAACTCTTTTTTATTTCCAGTAAACTTCTGAAAAAGAATTGTCAACAAAAAAAATTAATCAGTCATTCTAAGAAAGAAATGGAAAACTGTATTCAAGCCAAATTGAAGCTTATAACCTAGGAACAGTATCTCAGAAAGCTCTGAGATCTGTTCCGCCTGTTAGAAGTCAAGGCACAGTTATATAAGTTTTTTGAGACTGAAGGCTGTATATTAAATGACATATTATTGACAGTTTACCTAAACCAGATCTAAGTGTCATCATGGGCCCTTACAAGATCATGAAGGAATGTTATCTTTAAGGAATTGTCTTGATGGCAGGAGAATGTTGCTCTTTATAGTTGATAGACAATGCAAAACAGGAGGGAGAGAGGAGGCCAAAAGGCAGAGAAAAATTTTTCTTGTCTTGCTATAACATGTGAATTTTATTTCATAAAACTATATATATATATATTTTTTTTTTTTTTTTTTTTTTTTTGCGGTACACGGACCTCTCACTGTTGTGACCTCTCCCGTTGCGGAGCACAGGCTCTGGACGCGCAGGCTCAGCGGCCATGGCTCACGGGCCTAGCCACTCCGCGGCATGTGGGATCTTTCCGGACCGGGGCACGAACCCGTGTCCCCTGCATCGGCAGGCAGACTCTCAACCACTGCGCCACCAGGGAAGCCCATATAAAACTCTATTTTTATATTTCTAAAACCAACAGACTTTCATGGTGGATCATTTTTCTTACATTAATTACACAGGTACTAGTTTCTTAGGTGGAGTTCAAGTCTACTACCAATGTCAGTTTAGAGATAAATAACTTTGAAATCCTGATATGGGAGAACTATAGAAATAACCTGTGCAACCTCAAGTTTGTAAAATGGCCTCTGTGCATCACACAGCTATTCTCAAATGGAGACCAAGAAAGCAAGGTCATTTTTAATCTCTACATACATCTTGCTTTCCTGGCTCAACACTAATCATTCATTATGTTCTGCATATTGGAAGGGAGAAGATGAAGGATATAGAAGAATTCACTTTGAAAACATGTACTCAATGTTGCATATCCAAAAGCTCCCAGGGGATTAAACAATCAGAAAGCCCTACATCATTTGCATTTTAATGGATAAAAATAAGAGTTGAAACATTTCTTTACACTTAAACTACCGTGAAAAAGTGTGTGTAGTTAATAGGACTGAAGTGATAAGGGGGGGGGGAGGAAGAAATGGGGACTCAATAAAATTTAAAGAAAATTTATTTCTTTTACAGAATTGGAGCTGGGTTGATTAAGTCAAGGTGCCTGCCTCTGCTAGAGACACATTTTCCCAATGAAAAGTCCTGTAACTTCAGACCTTTCACATTTTCCATGAATAGATGTCATTACTCACTATCACATTTATCATTACTTGTAAAACAGTGAGGTGGCAGCAAGGGAAAGGACTAAAATAGCATTGAAAAAAATTTGGTACTGGCTTAGGTAATTTAAATGAAGGCTTTTTTTGCAAAAGCAAAAACAACCTCCATCGTTACTCCATCATATCTTTGGAAAACTCACATCAGGTTGTGGGCCACTTTTATGAAAAGTGACTACAATTTCTCTCCATCCTCCTCTAATTCTAAATTAGAAATGATAAAGAGCTTGACTGGTAAAATTCTGAAACAGATAATGAGTTTTTAAGTGATAATTACTGAATCTCCTTATTTTTAGAAACCCATTAACAGGTATCTCTAGTCATAGAAAAAAAATCTTCATAAATATTGAATTGTGCTATCACACGTACAAGTTTCTTTCCAATTATGGAATCTGACTAATTTCACAAGAACTATTTGGTATTAATTGGTTTTAAGATTTAATCAAGTAAAGACATCATTTATTAATTTCAATTTGAAAAGCCAGAAAAAAGTATAACCTTATCATCTTTAGACAAATATTGTCAAATGTTCATGTGAGTTAGAAATTGAAAACAAAAAGTGCCCCTGTGCCTTGTGAGTTTCTCCAATTCAAAGAAGAGTATTTATCAATGGGAAGCTGAGGCAGGTCTTAGAGTGAAATCTTACTGCCTTATGAGAAAATGGAGAGGGTTTGACTAGACTTACCAAGGATGCAATGGCTGTTTGTTGAATTCTTGGTCTAGCAAGTAGGAAGAGGGCAGTAAGCCCTACATTACAGTCAAAGTCAAGCAGCTACACATTTCCAGTAAGTAAAATCTTGACCACGTTCTTCAAGTACCTAGAGGTAGTCAAACCATAAAGAGGCCCCGAGGTATACAATCTTGGAAGCTGAAGATTAGCAGGCCTTGTAGATGGGAAAGTCCTGCAGCTGGATGGGTTCTATCAGCTGTTAAAAGTTCCATCAGCTGTTGACAAGACCCCATTCAGAGCACATAGATGTTTTCGAATGTAATTATTATATGTTAATCGCCACCAACTGATCAAGATTATGTATTGTACCAAAGACGTTACAGAAGCTGAGGATGAATTGCACCCCAAAACAGAAAACATAAGTTCAATCTGTAGATTCGATTGATTTTCCTCTTAGGAAAATGAAGGCTCTTTACTCAAGGAGCTGTTATGTATAAAATAGGCAATAAGGGTTTTACAAATTATTGTCAGTAACTGCCGCTGACAGATTCATTATTAAAAACAACCCTTTTTGCGTTGTAGGACATTTTTTATAATGAAATCTGATTTCAGAAATGTGTTTTTTCCAACTTTATAAGTTTCTGATGTCTGCATTTTCTTTCACTGCCAGGATCTTTTCTAATTTATCTATTGCTAGCTAATTTTCAAAAAAAAATATGATAAATGAAATTTTCTTTCAAAATTTAATTATTCAAAAGGCTGAATGAAGATAGGATATCAAAGTTATCAACAAGTGTTCTTATAAAAGACTGCGATTGTGTTCTGGAGCCTTGTATTTTCTTAATGATCATGAAGATTATTTGAACTGAAGCTATTCAGGTTGGGGGCAGTAGCTTTTCTTTCTATTTGTGTTATTTTTATAACTAAATTAGAAGACCTCATGCCACAGTTGTGGGTTTAGCGGAAGGCAGAGTGATCATGAAGACCACCTGTCTCTTCCTGGTTCCCTATTACAAAGTCAGGTGATCATCAAAAAATGGCTAGACTATTGCTAATCACAACTCCAGCTCTGGGAAACCTTGAAGCACTGAGATTAAGGATTCCATAAATTATCAAAAAGCAACATTTTTAAAAAACATCTTTATTGGAGGATAATTGCTTTACAGTGGTGTGTTACTTTCTGCTTTATAACAGAGTGAATCAGCTATACATATACATATATCCCCATCTCCCCTCCCTCTTGCGTCTCCCTCCCACCCTCCCTATCCCACCCCTCTAGGTGGTCACAAAGCACCGAGCTGATCTCCCTGTGCTATGCGGCTGCTTCCCACTAGCTATCTATTTTACGTTTGGTAGTATATATATGTCCATGCCACTCTCTCACTTCGTCCCAGCTTACCCTTCCCCCTCCCCATATCCTCAAGTCCATTCTCTAGTAGGTCTGTGTCTTTATTCCCATCCTGCCCCTAGGTTCTTCATGACCTTTTTTTTTTTTTTTCAGATTCCATATATATGTGTTAGCATACAGTATTTGTTTTTCTCTTTCTGATTTACTTCACTCTGTATGACAGATTTTAGGTCCATCAACCTCACTACAAATAACTCAATTTTGTTTCTTTTTATGGCTGAGTAATATTCCATTGTATATATGTGCCACATCTTCTTTATCCATTCATCTGTCGATGGACACTTAGGTTGCTTCCATGTCCTGGCTATTGTAAATAGAGCTGCAATGAACATTGTGGTGCATGACTCTTTTTGAATTATGGTTTTCTCAGGGTATACATGCCCAGTAGTGGGATTGCTGGGTTGTATGGTAGTAAAAAGCAACATTTACTGTAAAGACATTGTTTTTGATGTCCTTCTTCTCCTCAAAATATGGAAGTGTTGGCTCAGGAGCAAAGATTGTCTTACTCAATCTAAGGCCATATTTGCATGCCCTATGAAGAGAAGTGTACATTTGCATTCTTTAGCAAAGAAACTGAACAGGAAAAAATACTACTCTTGTTTATGCACTAATTTCCTAGACACTAAAGTATTACAGTAACCTCTCTGATAATCGAAATTATCAACCCAAAACTCTTTTTAAAAGGGGCTTGAAAAATAGGAGGACCTGCTTGTGTTTGTGTGGTTTATTATTTTTTCTCAAACACCTGGCACAGTTCCTGGCAGAGTGCAACCACTTATTCATTCATTTATTTAACAAATATTTACTGAACATTTTCTATGCACCGGGATCTGTGTAAAGTTAGTGAAATACAGTATTGCATAAGACCATTTATTCCTGAATGGAGCTTCTTGTCTAGTGGAGGAAACAGATGAATAAAATATTCATACCAATCAATTTATGTAAAACTATAACTGTGTAAAATTATACTGTGTTAAGTACTAGAGATGTAGTGGCTTATGGTGCTATAAAAGCACTCTTTTATGAAAGCATAATATAGAGAAGTTTAACCTACTAAGAGGACATCAGAAAGGCTTCTTCAAGGAAGCAGGCAGAAGTGGGAGAAGGGGGACGCTTAACCACAGCTACCTTCTAATGAAATTGATGCAGATTGAAGGAAAAGCCTAAATATACAAAAAAGGAGAAAACAGTTTTAAGATAAAATGCAAAAAGATAGACATGTCACTGAATATTTTAGAATTTGAGGTGTTTGTGGGATATTCATATGGAAGAATTGGATAGGCAGGGCTGATGCTTTGCAGAAAAGTCCCAACCGCAGAATCTTTAGTATAAGAGTTATAGTTAAAGACTTTGGAGTTAAGACCTCAAAAACAATTCACAGTATAGTGGGCTGAATAATGTCCCTCCCCAATATGTTTACATCTTAATCTCTGGAACCTGTGACTGTTAGTTAATATGCAAAAAGGATTTTGTGGATGTGATTAAATTATGAACCTTTAAAATTAAGATTATCCTGGGTTATGTGGGCAGGTCTAATGTACTGTAATATAATGCTCCTTATAAGGCAGACTAGGAGGGATCAAAGTCAGAGGAGGATGCAATGTGATGATGGACACAGAGACTGAAGTGCTACTCTTTGTAGATAGAGGAAGGGGCCACAAGCTAAGAAACACAGGTGGCCAATAGAAGCTGGAAAAGGAAAGGAAACTGCTTCTTCCCTCAGAAAATCCAGAAAAAAACAGCCCTGCTGACCCCTTGACTTCAGCTCAATGAAGCTCATTTTGGACTTCAAACCTCCCCAGAACTGTAAAAGAATAAATTTATGTTGGTTTAAGTTTGTGGTCATTTGTTACAGCGACAAAAGGAAACTAACACGTATGGAGAGGATAAAAGAGGGCAGAAATAAAACCTTAGGGAAGACTTGCTTCTAAAATAATAGTAGGAGAATGTTCTAGGGCAGAAGATACCACAGAGCAAAACCAAGAAAAAGTGGACTCAGAAACCAAGAGAGAAAATATTTCTAGGTTCATGGAATCTAAACTGGATGGGGTAGGGAGTTGAACAAGAGGGGCTGATAGATTAGAAAAAATGCAGAAGCCAAGTGACAAGAAGTCCTGTGGAGATACAAGACTAATATTGGGGAGGTATTGGGGAGATATTGGGGAGATACAAGACTAATATTGGGGAGATACAAGACTAATATTGGGGAGATAACAACCTCTGGTTGGTTATGGTTGTTGTGATCTGAAATATTATATTAAAACATCAGAATCTGGAGGTGGGCGGTGATTCAGTATAGAAATGTACAGAGGAGTGGAGCTAAGCTGACCCACATGTACGCTCAGCTCCTTCAATGTGATGGCAGGTCTTAGAGCTGAAAAGAAGACTTGTCTTTAAGTGCCTGATTTACTGAATTTGTGCTTTTCCTGAGTCATTTTACAGAGTGTAGCAACTGTGAGGAATTTTCTTCTGGTTTTAATTGATGTATTCATATTTTCCTCTAAGATGAACTCACACCTTTTCATCTTGCTAATATGTGAGAGGCTGAGTTCACATTTTTATTTTCCTTTAAAAATTATAGTGGTCGACACCACACTGCATTTTCAGGATCCATTTTTTTGTACCTCCAAGCTAGATTCTAAAAGTTGAATATTTTTTGTTCTAGATGATTTTGTGTAGCCAGAGAATTGGGAGGAGTGGAGATGGTTGTGCACGTCAGAGAGCTCTGATAAAGTGGCACGCAATCCTTCTTAGAACTCAGGGCTGTACTCTCTCCTCTGCCCTCTGCCCTGTGTCCTAGTCCAGGGTCACTCCACTCAGTGGGCGACCCTGTCAAGTAGGATTCTTTCCCTGTGAAACCCTGGAGACTTTACTTCTATCAGAGGTATCCTTTTGTTCATTTTTCCTGACTTCACCCACTTTTCCCCTGGAGACTTTCCAGTAGTGTTCAATCAAAAGAAAAAGATAACAGTTAAATTTTCTTTACTCCATTTATACTGTGTTAGGGAGCATTGACAAGCTCTCTCTGAGGCTGACGACATTGTTGAGAGCATGTTTTGTTCACTTCTTCCTTCCCCTCCAGAAACATTTGTTTCTTTCTTTGGATTGGTTTATTAAATTGCATTATGTTATTCTCTTGTTCTTGTTTTGTGACTGTTGGTGAACATTTTTTGATTTGCTTTTATTGGTGGGTTTTTGTTTTCACTCATTTTGCTAAATTTTAGGCGAGGGAAATTAAATGATAAAATTGTATTCTGCCATCTTAACCTGGATACTTGTAAACAATATTTCAGTGGTTACTTTTATTCATTATTTAAAAAGGAAGTCAATCTACCAAAATTATACTTCAGATGTAGGATTAATTACTTTTATGAAGTTGAGTTTATTACAGATACAGCTAAAACTAACTTGTGTTTTTAACTTCCTTAAAGTGCCTCGATTGTGTAGTGATAGGAGCAACAAACATCAAATATAAATAAGTACTTGCACCTGACAAGTAATTTATAAATATTTTACATGTACTGTGACCATATTTATTTGTATACAGATAATGCATAGTCAGACCGTCTCTACAAATAAAAATGCTGACCATACACACGTTGTAATTCATAGGTATTACATGTCTCTTCTCTCTTGGTTTATATTCCTGTGCACCCTTCCTGTAATTATTTCCTTAACTCATGGCTGCCAGATCTACCTTAAGACAAAAGCCAAAAAAATGCAGCTTTTGAGTTTGTGCCAGAAGATTTTTTTCTACCTTGGAGAAAATAATATTTCTAACTGTATATTACAGTTTTTATCATTCTGATGTTCTGTTAGAAACAATTTTCTGATTCTTGCTAAACTTTACATAAGCATATGTGAAATGAAAAACTAAGCAGAGAGGTTACAATCACGATGTTTCGTAAAAAATAAATGCCCAAGAGAGTTAATTCAGATGCCAACACTGTATACAACTCATATTTAATTCAACTCATCTAATCCTCTTTTAGTTGATATACCCTTGAAATGTGTGGATGCTTCAACAAAAACTCAGTGAGACTCAAAAGAGGATATCTGATAGGGTCATAATGAGACAAAACTATATTGTTTGTGCACGCATGTGCACACACACGCACACGCACACACACACACACACACATAGAATAAATCAAGTCACAGGTGACTGTGACACTGGCAGTGGCTCGTGGCCCTGTAAGTGACTCTCATCTTGCCCTGCTTCCTCTCTCTAGCACAAAACTATTTCTGTAGATTCTAACATCTCAACCATTCTATAAAGGAATAACTAACAAAAATGTCTTTCATTTCTTTTTGTTGTTATAAGAAGTGAAAGAACTGTGGGCAAGCCTGATTTATTTCATTAAAATTATTTTAAATCACACCAACCAACATTAAACTGACAGTATGAGTGGGCCCTAAAAAAGACCATAATTTTATTCTGCTCTCTGATTGTTGGTATCTGGAATTATTAATAAAAAAATCAAGAAGCCCAACAACTTCCAGACGTTGTATTTCAGCCTATGAGAAATTCCTAATGAAATATCAATGAGGACTCAATAGGTAATTCTGCACATATATTACCATAGATGAATTTTTTACAGTCTAGTCAAGAGGACTAGAAGTCATTTGGATTAAGATTCCTTTTAGAATCCCAAGGTAGGCTCCTTCTTCCTGAATTCTCTTGGGACAGAGAGGCATTTTGTGCCTGAATATACTACCAATACTCTTTTAAAGATGTTATGCATAAGGAGATGCAATTTATAAAGACTTGTGCCTTTTTGTCTTAGAGTATTGCTAACTCTGGTCAAAAATACATAAGCTCCTGTGCCCAAGGCCTATGAGATCTGTAAGCATTGGTACATATGAGGTATGATTTTATGTGACTCTTCTATACTTTAGATGTGGCTGGAATACACTTTGCTATGATAACCTATGTCAGCCATAGCAGGTACTTATGTAATCTCTCTGAAATCTTTCTCTACACTCAAGTTATTGAGGTAATGGTTTGCTAAATAGAGAGCTGTAGTAAATATTGGGCACATATATTGTCACTGGAGAAGTGATTTGAGTTTTCAATATCCTCTGACCTGTAAGGACAAGACAAATCAATGTTGAAATGTCCGTCAACCCTCTCCACTTAACCCCCTACCATAAAGCTATGGATATTTCATTATACTGTGACCCAACACACCCCATAAATTTCTCCAGTTTAATTCTGAATAACTGAGTGATAAATTCATGCAATTTAAGTAAGCAAAACAATTGTGTTGATTCATGATCAAATTTGTGGTCCATGGGAGCAAGAGTTGGAACGGCTAAATCCCAAAGAAAAAAAGGAACAACTAGTTTGGTTCTATTTATTAATTGAGCAGCTACTTACATAATTGGGTATTGCCTTAAAGAGTGAGATCAGTTTGTGCATTATCTTGCTCCTAAATGGGATGTGGACATTGACTGCTAGACTAGGAAATTATCTTGCATTTTATTTACTAAGGTGTAGCCAATAAAATTTCTTACCACTTCAGGGAAAGTTTATTTATTTATCTAACTGGATAGCCATATTATTTCAGCAAGAAGGGTCTACTGACCATTTCCTTAATAGAACTTAAACACTGTTACACATGAAAACTTCTCTAGTTCACCCAATTAGGGTGAACTAGACCAATATTCTTTGGACCATATTCTTTTAAAATATTGTTATTAAGGTATAGCTTGCATAAATTGAACTAATATTGACTTGAACTAATATTGACTCTGGGTGTCCTGAGTAAGTGTATGGCTGGATGGAACTTTGCATGTGTATACATTCATGGAACCACAAGCCTGATCAAGGTGTATAGCATTCCCAGCAACCCAGAAAAGAACAATGGGTGATAATGGGCTTTTCCCAACTCGTAGGTAATTGTGAAGCCAAATGAAATAAGTTAAAATGTCATTGGAAAATTACAAAATCCTACCTAAAAAGAGAAAGCTTTGCTGTGGCCATAGTAATAGTTATGAAAGATTTCCCCTAATCCAGAGATTGTTCTTTCACACTTTGTTTTCCTTATTGTATATAAACTTACAAAGCCTGATGGCTTAACTCTGAGCAGATTGAATCTCTCAAAGGTAGACTTTCAAAAATAACAAATTTGAAAGTTATGTAAAAACAGTCAAAATTATTACCATAGGCATAGTTCATTAATGTTTCTTCCAAAGTGTAAGCAGTTTAAAGTATTTAATTACTGCCTCTCTTTTCATGCCAACTTGCATATATGTTTGTATGCGTTTATAAAACATTATTGCTAAAGTGAAAGATGATTAGCATCCATTGGTGACAAACCAAGCAGAACACTTGCGTGGTTAACAATATTGACATACTCAAAGTAAAAACAAAACAAAGACAGATTAGTTGTTGCTATTTTCTTTAGGGGTTATTAGCAAAGTACAAGGGTATTATTTTAGTTTCTGGTTTTTTTTTAACTAGGGTTAATTATCTTCATTAACACTCTTTTTTTAAGATTCTCTAAAGAGAACCTGAGTAACCAGAATCTGCAGATTTGAAACAGTGGAAAATTGTACAATTTTTTTTTGATGGTTGATGAATTCAGCTGGACTGTTGGCATTCACTTTCTTCTTACATGTACTGTCTTTCATATATACAGTTGACCCTTGAGCAATGCAGGGGTTAGGGGCACCAACACCACTCTCCTCTGACTCCCCACACAGTTGAAAATCCACCTATAACTTCTGATTCCCCAAAAACTTAACTACTAATAGCTCACTGTTGACTGGAAACCTTACCGATTAATATAAACAGTCAAATTAACATATATTTTGTATGTTATATACATATATTTTATACATTCATGACATATCTACCTTTTTCTTTTTTCTTTTTCTTTTTTTTTTTTTTTTTGCGGTACGCGGGCCTCTCACTGTTGTGGCCTCTCCCGTTGCGGAGCACAGGCTCCGGGCGCGCAGGCTCAGCGGTCATGGCTCACGGGCGCGGCCGCTCCGCGGCATGTGGGATCTTCCCGGACCGGGGCACGAACCCGTGTCCCCTGCATCGGCAGGCGGACTCTCAACCACTGCGCCACCAGGGAAGCCCGATATCTACCTTTTTCTTATTTTTTTTTTGTTATTTCTAGGCTACGTGGTTCATCTGCGAGTATTTTTCAAATTATTGCAAATCTTCAAAAAATTTTCCAATATGTTTATTGGAAAAATCTGTCTGTAAGTGGACAGGCCAGTTCAAACCTGTGTTGTTCAAGGGTCAACTATATAAGCAAACTGCTTTTTTTTTAAGGAAATGGGTTTATTTCCTTTACTGTCATCTATTATTTTACCTCTCTGTAAGGAAAATTGTCTGTTCAGCCTCAACAAAGCTTTCACCTGTTTGGTGGTTTTAGCTAATATTCCTCGGGTAGTCAAAAATATTCTTCCAGGGAGTTGCAGGTAACTCCAAAAGTGAAACTGCTGTGTCTAAGGCTCATCCTGGGAAGCAGGTTGTCCATGATTAGATTCATTGACTTCAACTTTCCTTTTTTTAAAGTTCCTGCATTGAACTAATATTGACTCTGGGTGTCCTGAGCCATTTGAAACAACTTACATGTATTTAGAAAAGGATTATTGTGACAATCATGGTAAGCATGATCGTTTTGACAGAACAGTTTTATTGCTCTGGGGTTATTTTTGATAATTTAAGTAGAAAGAATAATATTGCCCATAAAATATAGATAGGAATTTAGTGCTTATGAGAGTAGGGGGATTAACAGCATTAGTTCAAACTAAGATGTTTGAAACTTCCTCCCCCAAGTTCTTTTAATACCCTTCAGGCTGGACCTGAACACCCAGTCCTTGGCCCTCTGCAAGAATGCAGACTGTTAATCTTCACTGAACACTGGCCAGTTACTGTCAGGAGAAATGTTCACAAACTAGAATGAGGCACCAATTATTTAAACATACTGATTTTGGGATTTTGACTTTTGGGATTTTGACTTCCTCATACAATTATTAAAAATTTGGGATTTTGACTTCCTCATACAATTTTGGGATTTTGACTTCCTCATACAATTTTGGGATTTTGACTTCCTCATACAATTTTGGGATTTTGACTTCCTCATACAATTTGGCATTTTGGGATTTTGACTTCCTCATACAATTATTAAAAATGTTAAGATAGATTATAATATCACAGATAAATGTCACTCATTGTCATAATTGTTATGGTTGTTATATTAAAAAGTCTGTATGTATTAGATAAGCATAATGAAGTGTTTACAGGAAAAATGTTACCATGATTGAGATTTGCTTTAAACATGCGTGATTAAGAGGATACATGAAATAAAATTGACAAGGTGTTGACACCTAAGGTTCACTGAATTATTCTCTGTACTTTTGAGTATGTTTGAAAATTTCCATAATAAAAAATGTGAGGAAGTCGATGATTATATTATGATATGGATACTAGCATCTTTGGGTTCTAGATACAATGCAAGTCATAACTAATGGATAATCTCAGGAGAGAGAAGTTCTTTAGATACAGTTTGCTCTTTCACTTAACAAATAGGGAAGTAGCAGGTGAAATGTCTTCCTTAGGATCACAGAGAGTTCAGTCAAGAGCGTTCTCTTTTTCAAGTCAGCCAATATATATTGAGCATCTTCAACGTGCCAGGTCAAATAGTGGTCCCTGATCACACCAATGTGAATAAGGCATATTGCAGTTGAGAGAGGAAACCACTTACACAAACAGCTGATTATAAAATAATGTCATTAATAGGAGGGAAAGCTGTAGCATTGTGTGTGTGTGTGTGTGTGTGTGTGTGTGTGTGTGTGTGTGAACAGCACAAGCAATAGCATGATGAATAAGAAATAGCATGTACTGTTGAAGGAAAAACCAGTGGTTGAGTGTTGCTAGAGGTTCAAGCCACAAAGTAGGAGGAAATGACAATTAGGGGTGGAGAGGCAGGCAGGGAACTGAATTGTGTAGATGGTATAGAGGCTCTGAAGGGTTTTAAGGTGGAGCAGGTGGGTGAAGGATAGGTTTGAGCAGGTAACACTGGAGTCAAAAAAGACAGAAAGACGTCTGTGGTCATCAACCAGGTGAGAGACAACAATGACTTGAACTAGATCCAGACCTTGTGGGAGAAAGGTAGGAAGAAAAGGAGATTTCAGACCAGAGTAGTTTCGTAGCAATAGGACAGTGATAGAATGCTTATCTTTCCCTGCTTTTCTTCTCTCATCCTTCCTTCTCAAATGCTCTCTTTTGTTCCCCTTTCCTTTCCTGTCCTTCTTTTACCTTCTCCTTTCTGACTTTCCTTTGTTGGATCTTGTGCAAAGATAACTTTTTTTTTAGCATGACTGAAATAATTTTATTTCATCTTAACATAGTCCCCTTGATTTTAGGGTGGATTTGTGATCTGAAAAACACTTAGACAGAATCCCAGCATGAATGAACAACCATGAGCCCTGTGTGGTTGGAAACAAGAGGAACGGGAGCTTTAGTACTTGCCCAAGAAAATGATTTAATTTTTGAAAATATGTTTTGAAGAGTTAATGTATGCTCATGGCACAGTACTCAAAATACAGAAAGTACATAATAAAAAGGCTCTCTTCTGCATCCTTTGCTCCTCAGCTGCCCACTTCTTCTCCCTCAAGGGAGCCAGCCATTGTTCCTTCCGACGTTCTTGTGTATTGCTTCAAAGTATTCCATGCATTTACCATCGTACATACACACAAGCAAAGACTTTTAAAAATAACTTGTGTGGAGAATTTGTGTACATACTTGACAAGTTAATTAGCATGCTAGCTGCTAGATTAAAATCTTATTAATCAGTTTGTTGGGCCATTTGATTCTATAGCTCTAAAAGAAAATGTAGGCCTTCTATTGCAGACAACAATGAGCTCACCAAGGATATTCACATGAATAATCTTCTTTGGAAGATGAGAAGTGCTAAATTAAACTATCTGAGCCCTTTCATTTCTAGTAGATGTGAAGACTGTTAATGTCTATCTTGCTTAATTTTCAAAAAGTTCAGCAAACACTCTTTTAGCATATTAAGAAATCTGCTTATGTAACAATATATTGCCTGCTAAAAGGCACCTATCTTAACTCAAAAATTAGTGAAATCATAAAAGATTTGTTTTTAAAATTAGAGAAAAAGTCTTTAACCTTTATTCAGTGGTAGGTTTCGGCAATTCCACATACGGAAACAATCCAGTTTCTATGTTCACCTCATGTACTCTGCGGTGAAATCTTTACTGCAGTAATTCCTGGAAGAGCAGAATATACGATGTTTTCAAAAATAAATATTAGTCTTCTTCCAGCCCAAGCCAGATTTTCCTAGCTGCTTATCTCCCCAGGTGGCCAGAAGAATACAATCCCTGGTATAGAAATCTGCCGGCTTCACATACATATCTGATCAGAAGTAATGCGCTCACTTGAATAATGTTCTTGCATTTCTGTTGATGATATATGGTATAGTGATTATCTAATAGACATTATGAAGTAAACTCATACATGATTAAAACCACTATGTCTTAATTTGTGGTTGTATTTTACTTATAAAGAAGCCTTCCTTAATAAATACTTGCTTAAGGAATAAGCCCTTTAAATAGACAATACATAAAAATTTAGTCTAAAGATAATGATTATGCCATGCTCAGATTCTGGCATTTTCTTATTATGATTTGCAGTCCTAGAGGCTTAGAAGCACATTGACGGAATTAAACAGAATATATATTCCTAAAAATATTAAGCACAAAATTGTCGAATTATACTCTTTCTCCCAATAGGAAGCTAGCTAGCATGCTCCAGAATGCCATAGCTTTCTTATATTTCAAGCAGAAACACTCTGATTTACTGAGTAGTCAAGTAATATTAATGATATTTTACAAAATCATTCTGTTTTTAATATGTTGGGCCTGAAATTATATTATTAAACTATGCATGCTATTCTGAATTATTTAATAGTACCCTTTGCACAAATTCTCTAGAAGTTTATCTGTTTTATGAACTACTGTATCCCCAGCTTAGAACATAGTAAGTGCTCAATAAATATTTTTAAATGAACAAATACAACATTATCTATGACTATTTCCATTGGAGTATTTCTATTTCTATTATTTTCTTCACCACACTTTGTATATCTTTTTTCAACTTTGATTTTTTCTTTGTTGTTAGAAAATAAAATCTATGTAGCATAAGGTAGGAAATAAGATTGAAAAAAATTACGGCTTGATCATCTCATTATATTCTAGTTGCATGAGCCTAGTATAGAAAAATATTAACAAGTTAATCGTTTCATTATTTTCCATACCTCATTTCCCTAGTTCAAGTTGACTGTAAATATGGAAAAGCTGTGAACTGCATCCACTCCCCAGCTCCACGTAAAAATGTCCTAAAAAGAACAAAAAGAGAGAGAGCTAGAGGGCTAGGGCATTAGGGACAGAGAGACAGAGACAGAAGGAGAGACACATACTGGGAGAGAGTCTTGCTTATGTTAATATGATTGCCATTAATGGGACTTTTAATACAAAGTGCTCTACACTCCTCTGCACAGTTCATCATAAGCTAATGAAAGAGGTGCTTTAATTAGGAAGATGATAACTGATTCAGAGGGTGAGAGAAAAGAGAAGGATTCCAAATCATCACATCTATGTACATGGAAGGACAGCTGCCAAGTGAGAGAAGGCTTGTGGGAAAGGATAGAGAGCAAGTAAGCTGCACAACATTACAATGACTAGGAATGAAGGGAGGTGACAGTGACCTCCATGAAGAAACACACCCTAGAATGTTAAAATATCAGGGGGTAATCCTGGGCCTCCACTGTGAGACATGATATTAACCACTTCAGCCTCTTTTAATTGTCAGAAGCAAATCAGATTATCTCAAATTTTGGAATAAGTCACTATAATAATCTTACACTTATTGTTAACACTATTGGTTTAGCCTTAAATTGTATAATAGTTTTTGGCATCCCTTAGAGAATTAATGGCCTATCATTTGAAATTAAGGAAAAAGGACATTCCTGCTCCAAAGGAAATATTTCCAACTGTTTGACTATCAGGATACTGATTGCTAGTAAGAAATGTGCTTGCTTAGAATGAATAGATAGAAAAGGGGGTGCAAATATTACATGTGATTATAAATCAATGATATAGCATACCTCCTAGGATTCCTTTCTTTTTCATTCTGTCATTACTTGTACTTTCTTCTCCTGGAGACCCAGAAAAATTATCTGGTACAAGAAGCTAATACAGTATAAAGGAAAGATGTATATAAACAAGATTTCTGCTCTTAAGAGGGAAGCAGTGATTTCAACAGCACTTTAGTTTTATCATTCCTGCTGCAAAACAAAGGTCTCTATAGAAATTAGGAGTGACCTTGTAGAAATATGTTGGATAAAGACCACTAAGCCAGTGCTACTCACAATGTGGTTCACAGCCAGGTGCCTGTCCCTGGACTATTACGAGTTGCAGTAAGTACAAACATTGAGAATAAACATTTAGAAATTTTTGTAGCAATTTGACAGAGTAAATTTTTTTTGCCTATTGAGTTTACTTGTAAAAAAAAATGAGACTTTTTAATATATCTTTTAGCTCATTTTTTTCAAGTAACTTTTTTTTTTGCATAAGTACTGGTCTTTGATGGATAAGAAATTAGAAATAAATCTTGTGCCATGGATAGTTTAGTTTAGTAGATACTGGATTAAACTACTTTGGGAAAAAAGTGCTTATATCTTTCTTCAAAGTTCTGAATAATCCTAAATATTTAGGGCTTTGAGTATTATAAATTTCTGTTTTTTCAGTAAGTAGAATGGTGGTTCCAAGGGCCTGGGTGGGGGAATGGAGATGTATTGGTCAAAGAGTGAAAACTTTCAGTTTAAGATGAATAAATTCTGGAGATCTAGTGCATAATAACCATAGTGAACAATATTGTATTATATACTTGAAAGTTGCTGAGAAAGTAGATCTTAAATATTCTTACCACCAAAAAGACATGGTAATTATATGAGGTAATAGAGATGTTAGGTAATTCTATGGTGGTAATCATTTTGTAATATATGAGTGTATCAAATCAACATGTTGTAAACCTTAATTCACACAATGTTATATCTCAATTATATCTCAATAAAGCTAGGGGAAAAATCAGAATCTCCGAAAAAAATTTTCTGTTTCTTTATGTTTTCTTTGTTATTTTAAAAAATAAATATATTCTGTGTATGGAATGTCTTCATACATTTTGGAAGAATTTTTAAAATTTAGTCTTGTGAAGTCCAGAATTGAAACCAAGCCTGTAGGGAGCATTTTACTTCTGTAATAATAAACATTTATAGGATATTGTTGATGGAAATGGTAGTAGAAGAATTCTACTCTTAGTAAACTTCTTGGTCATAGATTAGCTTACAGACAAATATCAACGGAGTATGTCAGGAGAAAGGTCAGCACACTAAGTTGTTGGAGTGAATATCATGTCAAGAGAAGCAAACAAAACTGCAAATAATTGGGAACTAAAGTAGTTTTATCAAGTTGAAGTCAGAAATATGGGCATGTGCACCAAAAGAATATTTCAGTAGTTCATAGTCTCATGCCAGGGGATGAGGCAATGGATACATTTTAACAAGAAATTTGAGAAACATTTAGTATCTACAGATCAGCTTCCAAGTCCCAAAACCTCTGTCCCAGTCATCCTCAGTCTCGAGAGACCAGGTAGCAGACCACCAGGAACTGCCAGCATGTGTTTTTGAAAACCTTGCATCCTGCCTACCATCCTTGTCATCCTTCGTCACTTCTCTCCTATTCCCCTCTTCCTATTTTTGGCTCATTTTTTCCCCTGATCCAAAATGCCGACTGACTTTCACAGTGTCCTATCCAGTGTAAACAAAAATCTGTAAGAGTTCTTCCATAAGAACATGACTTTTCAGGTTGAGGCTACTTCTTCCCCCATTCCACTTATGTCAACCATCCTCCTCTATCCCCAAGCTGCTTGCAGAACATCGTTGCTTTAGCCTTATGTAAAAACCGCACTATTTTGAGATTATTCCTTCAGGTAACATCATCCTCTAACATTGAATGTTACTGGCATGGACTGATCTTCTGGCACTCACCCTCATGCCATCAATGATTTAGCATCTAACTCATTTTTTATACTCTCTACTTTATGCTGTGTTTGACCCTTAACTGCTTTATTCCTTGATTACTTCATCTCCAGCCATGTTCATCTACACCTCTCATAATCCAATACACCTAATGTTGTCATCACTTGGGACTCTACAACTTCTGAAACATTAAATCTGAATACCCCACTCTGACCACAGCTCTCCTCCCACAAGCCTTCTCACTCAGTTGTCCTCACCACCCCTCTCTATGTGGGGCTGGCAGCCTGTGATCCCTCTACCTTGCTCTGTTGGTCCCATCTTACCTTCTTTTCCTTTCTGTCTTGCTTTGATGTCATGGGACCACATTTCAACCATTCTTTTGCCCGCCTTTTTACATCCTAGTCACATTGCCTTTCTATCTATTCCTTTGGCAAATGCTCAGTCCAAGGGATCCATTTCCCTACATCTGACCTAGACAGCTGAGTATCAATGAAGATGATCCCATAACTGTACACGTTGATGCCCAAACTCAACTAGATCTTCAATACTTTCTGTTTCCCTAGTGAGCTTTCTCCACTCTCTCCTCAAATTTTTCATTCTGCTGTACTCACAACTGACTGATAATCTTGCCGATTTGTTCAGAGAGAAATTATAACTCCAACTTCCTACCACCAAATCTACAAACAGATGTCCCTGGGAAGAGAAGTTATTTCCCTCCTTAAAGATTAACTCCTGGGGCTTCCCAGGTGGTGCAGTGGTTGAGAATCTGCCTGCCAATGCAGGGGACATGGGTTCGAGCCCTGGTCTGGGAAGATCCCACATGGCGTGGAGCAACTAGACCCGTGAGCCACAACTACTGAGCCTGCGCATCTGGAGCACGTGCTCCGCAGCAAGAGAGGCTGAGATAGTGAGAGGCCCGTGCACCGCGATAAAGAGTGGCCCCTGCTTGCTGCAACTAGAGAAAGCCCTTGCACAGAAACGAAGACCCAATACAGCCAAAAAATTAATTAATTAATTAATTAATTAAAAAGAAAAGATTAACTCCTGTATCTGTATTCATGATCCTATCTCTTGCCTTCCTAGAATACTTGCTATGGACTGAATGTTTGTGTCCCTCCTGAATTCATATGTCGAAGAACTAATATCCAGTGTGATGGTAATAGGCGGTGGGGCCTTTGGAAGGTAATGAGGTTTAGATGAGATCACGAGTCTAGGGCCCCCATGATGCGATTAATGCCCTTATGAGTTGAGGAGAGCTTCTCTCTACCATATGAGGACACAGCAAGAAGGTTGTTGTATGAAAGCTAGGAAGTAGTACCAAATACCAGATCTACCAGCACCATGATCTTGACTTCCCAGCCTCCAGAACTGTGAGAATAAGTGTCTGTACCTTCCACCAAGCACTGTCCTTTATGACCACTGCTTCGCAACTAAATCCTTTGAAGGCGTTGTCTATATTTACTGCTTCTAGTACAACTTCACTCATTCTCTAAACCTTGTAAATTTAGCTTTTGTTCTTGCCACCCCAGTTCTTGTCAAAGCCAGAAACAGCAGGCTTCCTCGTGGCTAAATCACTGAGATCTTTCCTTGTTTGTCCTCTCTGCTCCTCTTTCCACTGTCGACCACCCTCTTTGGTTCCTTAACACCAAACTCATTCCACTTCACCTCATTGATTGAAATCTCAGATTTCTTTGTAGAATCTTGAAATTTTGGTATTTTTCAGAGTTGTATCTTAGATTGTCTTCTCATTTCAATTTTCATATTTCTAGGAAATGTCTCCAACATTTCATATTGTGGTTTTAATAATCTTCTATCTATATGTTGATGGTCCCAAAGTTCATCTTTTCAGAGGCAACAACTCTCCTGAATTTTAGGTGTAGAATTCCTCTTTCCTATAAGATGGCTCTTGGATGTTCCATGAGCCCATCAAAGTCAACAATTGCAAAACTGAGCTCATCTTTTCTATTAACCTCTTCCATCTCACTTTCCACCCACTGGTGAAAACTGGGAATCTGAGTATCATCCTTGATGGCACATTTTTCTTTACTTTAGGATTCCTAGGTATGAGTCAATCCATCTCTGCTTTCTCTATCCCCTTTATGACACCTAATTCAGTCTATCATCTTATTTTCAGTAGCCTCATAAGGGGTTTCTTTTTCTCTGGGCAGATGTCCCTTCAACTTACTCTCCATACTGCAGACAATGATTTTTCTAAAATGCAAATCATATGCATGTATCACTACTATGCTTAAAAATACTCACTAACTCTTTTTTTTTAATAACTATAATCTCCATGCTGTACATTACAACCCATGATTTGTTTATTTTATAACTGAAAATTTGTACCTTTTGATCCTTTTCACCCATTTCACCCACCCTTGCCTCTGACAACCACCAATCTGTTCTCTCTGATTCTACATATGAGTTAATTTTTCTCTAGATTTCTCATATAAATTGAGATCATATGGTATTTATCTTTCTCTGTCCGACTTATTTCACTTAAAATAATGCCCTCAAAGTCACATATGGCAAGATTTCATTATTTTTTATGACTAATATTTCATTGTATATAAATACCACATTTTCTTTATTCATTCATCCATTGATGGACACTTATCCATTGATGGACATTCATCCATTGATGGACCATTCCACATCTCGGCTATTGTAAACAATGCTACAATGAACATGGGGGTGCATATATCTTTCTGAGTTGGTGTTTTCACTTTCTTTGGATAGATACCCAGAGGTGGAATTGCTGATCATATGGTAGTTCTATTTTTAATTTTTTGAGGAGCCTCCATACTGTTCTCACAGTGGCTGCACCCCAATTTACATTCCCACCAACAGCACACGAGGGCTCCCTTTTCTCCACACCCTCACTAACACTTATTATTTCTTGTCATTTTGATAACAGCCATTCTAACGGGTGGGAGGTGATATTGTGGTTTTGATTTGTACTTCCCTGATCAATCGCTCTTTATTACACTGAAGGTAAAGTCCAAATTTTAAAATATGCTTCACATGATCCATTATCTTCTGGGCTGTCTTGACCATTCTTCCTTTTGCTTCTTAATATGCCAACCATTTAGGATTTAAAATCTCTCTCTTCTCTTCTCCTTTCCTCCCTTCCCCATTCTCCTCCTTCCCCAATCTGCTGTCTCTCTCTTTTTTCCAGGCCCTTGCACATCCTCTTCCTTCTGTCTTGAATTTTTCAATACACACACACACACACACACACACACACACACACACACTCCATTACATGCTTCCTTTGGCTAAATTATACATGCACGGTTGAAGGGAATGTAAAATGATATATCTGATATGAAAAACAGTACAATATTTGCCTGAAAATTTTAAATAGAATTATCATAAGATCCGAGAAAATTGAAAGCAAGATCTCAGAGACATATTTGAACACCCACATTCATAACAGCATTCTTCACAATAGTCAAAACTGGAGCAATCCAATTTTCATTGATGGATGAGATATATACACACAATTGAATATTATTCAGCCTTAAAAAGGATGGAAATTCTGACACATGCTACAATATGAATGAACTGTGAAGACATTATACTAAGTGAAATAAGCCAGCCACTAAAAGACAAATACTGTATGTTTCCATTTATATGAAGTACCTAGAATAGTCAAATTCATAGAGAAAGAAAGTAGAATGGTGGTTGCCAAGGGTTGATGGGAGGGTGGAAGGGAAATGGATGTTTGTTGTTTAATGGGTATAGAGGGTCAGTTTTGCAAAATGAAGAGTTCTGAAAATTGGCTGCACAACAATGTGAATGTACTAAACTATACACTTAAAAATAGTTTTGATGGGAAATTTTATGTTACATGTATTTTACATGTATTAAAGTTAAATAACATAATTTAAAATATTTTTAAGGATTTCCAGAATGGTTATCAGCATGCTTTCCTTTAAAGATAAAAATAACATGTAGATATCAACAAATTGCATGGATACTAAAAATGAATTAAACATTCCCTAGTCTCCACTCCTCCATAAAATATATAAATTTTTTTTGGAGGAGAAACATATCCTTTGCTTCTCCTTACAGAATTTCAGTAAGTAAGTAATTTAACTGATTTATCATTTTCTAAAAAAGAAAAAACTGCACTACTGTATACCTGTTATAAGTGATGCAAAAGATTGTGATAATATTCCATTACAGTATTCAGAAAATAAAAGTAATATATTACTTGGGATGCATTGTATATATATTTTTTCAGCATTATAGCCATATTTACTCCAATATTTGTTTTCTAGAAATTATGGAATTCTATAGTAATCACACTCTAGCATTGAATGGATGAGTGCACTCAGAACAATGAATGGGAATTGACTAGTCAACCATATGGGCAGAGTGAAACTTAAGGTTCACTTAGTGTCAGAGAATACAAATTATCTAAGATTTGCATGAATCACTGTAGCTACTATACAGGTGCCTATCACCTTAATTCTTGTGCTACAGAATGTCTATAGTAAACAATCTCAAGATGGCCCCAGTGTTCTTGGACTCCTGTTTTTCATGTTCATGAAATCTCCTTCCCTCGAGTATGGGCTTCTAATGAATAGAATATAGCAGAAATGATAAGATGTCACTTCCTACATAGGTTAAAAGAATAGGCTTCCATCTTGGATGTCTTATTTCTCTGTCTCTTTGTCTCTCTGTATCTGTCTTTCTCTTTCTCTCTCTCTCTGTTTCTCTCTGCTCTTTCTCAGGGGAAACAAGCTGCAGTATTGTGAATAACCCTATGGAGAAGCCCACATGAAAAGGAAGTGGTATCTGGAGATAACAAGCAATGAGGATCAAAAGCCATGTGAGTGAACTCAGAAGTGGATCTGAGAAGACTCTGAGTTGAGTTGACTTTAGTCCCAGCCAACATCTGATTACATCTTTTTTCTTTTTTTTTTGAGATTTTAAATAAATTTTATTGTTAAGGGAAAAAGTCATTATATAATTTACAGTGTAATCACCTATTAAAACTAGCAGTAGAGCATAGGGAGAAAAAGCTTCTGGGGGAGGCAGTGGTTCCTGTTTTTAAAGGCTCTTCCCATGTACAAGCCACAATATTCATTATTTTAGTTCAGCAAATGGATTAGATCACCAAACAATGAACATGGTCCCTCTTGTATGTCATGTTACCAGAGATAGGAAAAATAATCTCTTTACTTGATTTCCATGGACATAGACTCCAAAATACATGCTCTGCTGAAAATTAGGGGAAATAGTTGTGTTTGGCAATGCCAATAGAAACAATTATAAAGAGAATATTAGAAAAAATATATCATTAAATGTCTCTTGGCCTATCCTATAATAATGTTTCATTGCTTTCTAAAGACTTTCATTTATCTCTTTAGAGAGCCTCCATCCTTTGGCTTCATCCAAATACTGTCTTTCCCACTTTATTTATTTATTTATTTAACATGTTTATTGGAATATAATTGTTTTACTATATTGTGTTACTTTCTGGTGTACAAAAATGTGAATCAGCTATACATAAACATATATCCCCATATCCCCTCCCTCTTGCACCTCTCTCCCACCATCCCTATCCCACCCATCTAGGTGGTCACAAAGCACCGAGCTGATCTCCCTGTGCTATGCCGCTGCTTCCCACTATCTATTTTACATTTTATAGTATATATAAGTCCATGCCACTCTCTCACTTTGTCCCAGCTTACCCTTCCCATTCCCTGTGTCCTCAAGTCCGTTCTCTACATCTGTGTCTTTATTCCTGTCCTGTCCCTAGGTTCTTCAGAGCCATTATTATTTTTTACATTCTCTATATATGTGTTAGCATACGGTATTTGTTTTTCTCTTTCTGACTTACTTCACTCTGTATGACAGGCTCTAGATCCATCCACCCCACTACAAATAACTTAATTTCGTTTCTATTATGGTTAAGTAATATGCCATTGTATATATGTGCCACATCTTCTGTATCCATTCATCTGTCGATGGACACTTCCATGTCCTGGCTATTGTAAATAGAGCTGCAATGAACATTGTGGTACATGACTCTTTTTGAATTATGGTTTTCTCAGGGTATATGCCCAGTAGTAGGATTACTGGGTCATATGGTAGTTCTATTTTTAGTTTCTTAAGGAACCTCCATATTGTTCTCCGTAGTGGCTGTAATAATTTACATTCCCACCAACAGTGCAAGAGGGTTCCCTTTTCTCCACATCCTCTCCAGCATGTATTGTTTGTAACTTTTTTGATGATGGCCATTCTGACTGGTGTGAGGTGATACTTCACTGTAGCTTTGATTTGCATATTTCTAATGATTAGTGATGTTGAGCATCCTTTCATGTGTTTGTTGGCAATCTGTATATCTTCTTTGGAGAAACATCTATTTAGGTCTTCTGACCATTTTTGGACTGGGCTGTTTGTTTTTTTGATATTGAGCTGCATGTGCTGCTTGTAAATTTTAGATATTAACACTTTGTCAGTTGCTTCATTTGAAAATAATTTTTCCCATTCTGAGGGTTGTCTTTTTGTCTCATTTATGGTTTCCTTTGTTGTGCAAAAGCTGTTAACTTTCATTAGTTCTCATTTGTTTATTTTTGTTTTTATTTCCATTATTCTAGGAGGTGGGTCAAAAAAGATCTTGCTGTGATTTATGTCAAAGAGTGTTCATCCTATGTTTTCCTCTAGGAGTATTATAATGTCTGGTCTTACATTTAGGTCTTTAATCCATTTTGAGTTTATTTTTGTGTATGGTGTTAGGGAGCGTCCCAATTTCATTCTTTTACATGTAGCTGTCTAGTTTTCCCAGCACCAGTTATTGAAGAGGCTGTCTTTTCTCCATTCTATATTCTTGCTTCCTTTATCAAAAATGAGGTGACCATATGTGTGTGGGTTTATCTCTGGGCTTTCTAACATGTTCCATTGATCTATATTTCTGTTTTTGTGCCAGCACCCCATTGTCTTCATTACTGTAGCTTTGTAGTCTAGCCTGAAGTCAGGGAGCCTGATTCCTCCAGCTCCATTTTTCTTTCTCAAAATTGTTTTGGCTATTCAGGGTCTTTTGTGTTTCCATACTAATTGTGAAATTTTTCATTCCAGTTCTGTGAAAAATACTATTGGTAGCTTGATAGGGATTGCACTGAATCTGTACATTGCTTTGGGTAGTATAGTCATTTTCACAATGTTGATTCTTCCAATCCAAGAACAGGGTATATCTCTCCATCTGTCTGTATCACCTTTAATTTCTTTCATCAGTGTCTTATAATTTTCTGCATACAGGTCTTTTGTCTCCTTAGGTAGGTTTAATCTCTTTTTTACAATGGAAGTACAACAAATGGGAGTGTTTCCTTAATTTCTTTTTCAGATTTTTCATCATTCGTGTAAAGGAATGCCAGAGATTTCTGTGTATTAATTTTGTATCCCACTACTTTACCAAATTCATTGATTAGATCTAGTAGTTTTCTGATAGCATCTTTAGGATTCTCTATATATAGTATCATGCCATCTGCAAACAGTGACAGCTTAACTTCTTCTTTTCCAATTTGGATTCCTTTTATTTCTTTTTCTTCTATGATTGCTGTGGCTAAAACTTCCAAAACTATATTGAATAATAGTGGTGAGAGTGGGCAGCCTTGTCTTGTTTCTGATCTTAGGGGAAATGGTTTCAGTTTTTCACCATTGAGGACGATGTTGGTTGTGGGTGTGTCATATATGGCCTTTATTATGTTGAGGTAAGTTCCCTCTATGCCTCCTTTCTGGAGGGTTTTTATCATAAATGAGTGTTGAATTTTGTCAAAAGCTTTCTCTGCATCTATTGAAATGATCTAATTGTTTTTCTCCTTCAATTTGTTAATATGGTTTATCACATTGATTGATTTGAGTATTTTGAAGAATCCTTGCATTCCTGGGATAAACCCCACTTGATCTAGGTGTATGATCCTTTTAATGGGCTGTTGGATTCTGTTTACTAGTATTTTGTTGAGGATTTTTGCATCTATGTTCATCAGTGATATTGGCCTGTAGTTTTCATTTTTTGTGATATCTTTGTCTGGTTTTGTATCAGGGTGATGGTGGCCTCATAACATGAGTTTAGGAGTGTTCCTCCCTCTGCTATATTTTGGAAGAGTTTGAAAAGGATAGGTGTTAGCTCTTCTCTAAATGTTTGATAGAATTCACCTGGGAAACCCTCTGGTCCTGGGCTTTTGTTTGTTGGAAAATTTTTAATCATAGTTTCAATTTCAGTGCTTGTGATTGGTCTGTTTATATTTTCTATTTCTTCCTGATGCATTCTTGGAAGGTTGTGCATTTGTAAGAGTTTGTCCATTTCTTCCAGGCTGCCCATTTTATTGGCATATATTTGCTTTTAGTAATCTTTCATGATCCTTTGTATTTCTGCAGTGTCAGCTGTTACTTCTCCTTTTGCATTTCTAATTCTATTGATCTGAGTCTTCTTCCTTTTTTTATTGGTGAGTCTGGCTAATTTTTTATCAATTTTGTTTATCTTCTCAAAGAACCAGCTTTTAGTTTTATTGACCTTTGCTACTGTCTCCTTCATTTCTTTTTCATTGATTTCTGATCTGATATTTATGATTTCTTTCCTTCTGCTAACTTTGGGGGTATTTTTTGTTCTTCTTTCTCTATTTGCTTTAGTTGTCAGGTTAGGTTGTTTATTTGAGATTTTTCTTGTTTCTTGAGGTAGGATTATATTGCTATAAACTTCCTTCGTAGAACTGCTTTTGCTGCATCCCATAGGTTTTAGGTCTTCGTGTTTTCATTGTCGTTTGTTTCTAGGTATTTTTTGTTATCCTCTTTGATTTCTTCAGTGATCTTGGTTGTTTAGTAGTGTATTGTTTAGCCTCCATGTGTTTGTATTTTTTATAGTTTTTTTTTTTCCTGTAACTGATATGTAGTCTCATAGTGCTGTGGTTGGAAAAGATACTTGATACAATTTCAATTTTGTTAACTTTACCAAGGCTTGATTTGTTAACCAAGATATGATCTATCCTGGAGAATGTTCCATGACCACTTGAGAAGAAACTGTATTCTGTTGTTTTTGGATGGAATGTCCTCTAAATATCAACTAAGTCCATCTTGAGTAATGTGTTGCTTAAAGCTTGTTTTTCCTTATTTATTTTCATTTTGGATGATGTGTACATTGGTGAAAGTGGGGTTTTAAAGTCCCCAGCTATTATTGTGTTAGTGTCGATTTCCCCTTTTATGGCTGTTAGCATTTGCCTTATGTATTGAGGTGCTCCTATGTTGGAGGCATAAATATTTACAATTGCTCTATCTTCTTCTTGGATTGATCCCTTGATCATTATGTAGTGTCCTTCTTTGTCTCTTATAATAGTCTTTACTTTAGAGTCTGTTTTGTCTGATATAAAAATTGCTACTCCAGCTTTCTTTTGATTTCCATTTGCATGGAATATCTTTTTCCATCCCCTTACTTTGAGTCTGCATGTGTCCCTAGGTCTGAAGTGGTTCCCTTCTAGACAGCATATATACAGGTCTTGTTTTTGTATCCATTCAGCCAGTCTATGTCTTTTGGTTGAAGCATTTAATCCATTTACATTTAAGGTAATTATCATTTTGTATGTTCCTATTACCATTTTATTAATTGTTTGGGGTTTGTTTGTCAGTCTTTTCCTTCTCTTGTGTTTCCTGCCTAGAGAAGTTCCTTTAGCATTTGTTGTAAAGCTGGTTTGTTGGTACTGAATTCTCTTAGCTTTCGCTTGCCTGTAAAGATTTTAATTTCTCCATCACATTTGAATGAGATCCTTTCTGGGTAGAGCAATCTTGGTTGTAGGTTTTTCCCTTTCATCACTTTAAATATGTCCTGCCACTCCCTTCTGGCTTGCAGAGTTTTTGCTGAAAGATCAGCTGTTAACCTTTTGGGGATTTCCTTGTACGTTATTTGTTGTTTTTTTCTTGCTGCTTTTAATATTTTTTATTTGTATTTAATTTTTGATAGTTTGATTAATATGTGCCTTGGCATGTTTCTCTTTGGATTTATCCTGTATGGGATTCTCTTCACTTCCTGGACTTGATTGACTATTTCTTTTCCCATGTTATGGAAGTTTTCAACTATAATCTCTTCAAATATTTTCTCAGACCATTTCTTTTTCTCTTCTTCTTCTGGGACCCCTACTATTTGAATGTTAGTGCAGTTAATGTTGTCCCACAGGTCTCTGAGAGTGTTCTCAATTCTTTTCATTCTTTTTTCTTCATCCTGCTCTGTGGTAGTCATTTCCACTATTCTATCTTCCAGGTCACTTATCCGTTCTTCTGCCTCAGTTATTCTGCTATTGATTCCTCCTAGAGAGTTTATAATTTCATTTGCTGTGTTGTTCATCATTGTTTGTTTGCTCTTTAATTTTCTAGGTCCTTGTTAAACGTTTCTTGTATTTTCTCGATTCTATTTCCAAAATTTTGGATCACCTTTACTATCATTATTCTGAATTCTTTTTCAGGTAGACTGCCTATTTCCTCTTCCTTTGTTTGGTCTGATGGGTTTTTACCTTGCTCCTTCATCTGTTGCATATTTCTTTGTCTTCTCATTCTGTTTAGCTTACCTTGTCTGGGGTCTCCTTTTCATAATCTGGAGGTTCATAGTTCCCATTGTTTTTGGTGTCTGCCTGTAGTGGGTGACTTTGGTTCAGTGGCTTGTGTAGGCTTCCTAGTGGAGTGGGCTGGTGCCTGTGTTCTGTTGGGTGGGGCTTGATCTTGTCTTTCTGGTGGGCAAGGCTATATGTCTGGCAGTGTGTTTTGGGGTGTCTGTGAACTTAGTATGACTTTAGGCAGCCTCTCTGCTAATGGGTGGGGTTGTGTTCCTGTCTTACTAGTTGTTTGTTTGACATGGGGCAGCCAGCACTGGAGCTGGCTGGCTGTTGGGTGGAGCTGGGTCTTAGAGTTGAGACAGAGATCTCTGGGGGAGCTCTTGACAATTGATATTACATGAGGTTGGGAGGTCTCCAGTGGTCCAATATACTGAACTCGGCTCTCCCACCTCAGAGCCTCAGACCTGATACCAGGCCAGAGCACCAAGACCCTATCAGCCACAGGCCTCAGAAGAAAAATAAAGAAAGGAAAAAAATAAAAATTTATTTAAAAAAAATTAATAGTAATAATAAAAATGGAGGAGAGCAACCAAACCAATAAACAAATCCACCAATCATAACAAGTGCTAAAAATTAAACTAAGATAAACATAAAAATCAGAAACAAATCAGTCACAGACAGCAAACCCCAAGTCTACAGTTGCTCCCAAAGTCCATTGCCTCAATATTTTGATGATACATTGTCTATTCAGGTATTCCACAGATGCTGGGTACATCAAGTTGTGGGGATTTAATCTACTGCTCCTGAGGCTGCTGGGAGAGATTTCCCTTTCTCTTCTTTGTTCGCACAGCTCCTGGGGTTCAGCTTTCATTTTGGCCCCGCCGCTGCGTGTAAGTTGCCCTCAGGCCTCTTTACCCCGCCCAGACAGGAGGTGGTTAAAGCAGCGACTGATTATGGGGCTCTTGCTCATTGAAGTCAGGGGGAGGATGGGGTACAGTAGTTATAATTGGAATGCGGGGTAAGCCTCTGGTGGCAGAGGCTGGCATGGTGTTGCAAAAACCTGAGGTGCGCCTTGTGTTCTCCCGGGGAAGTTGTCCCTGGATCATGGGGTCCTGGCAGTGTTTGGCTGCACAGGCTCCTTGGGTGGGGCGGGGCTGTGGATAGTGACCTGTGCTTGCACACAGGCTTCTTGGTGGCTGCAGCAGCACTAACGTTTCATGCCTGTTTCTGGGGTCCGACCTGATGCCTGCGGCTTGTGCCTGTCTCAGGAGATCGCTTAAGCAGTGTTCTGCTATCTGTGTGCACAGGGGGAAGGAATCCCTTCTCCTCACCCACCCCAAAATGATGGTCTCTTGGCTCTTCAGCAGGTTCAGACCTTTTCCTGGACTCCCTCCCGTCTAGCTGTGGTGCACTAGCCCCCTAAGGCTGTCTTCACACAGCCAACCCCAGCCCTCTCCCTGGCGTCTGACCTCCTAAGCCTGAGCCTCAGCTCCCAGCCCCAGTCAGCCCCGGTGGGTGAGCAGACAAGCCTCTCGGGCTGGTGAGTCCTGGTTGGCACTTATCCTCTGTGCAGGAGTCTCTCCACTTTGCCCTCTGCACCCCTGTTGTTGCGTTCTCTTGCATGGCTTCGAAGTCCAAACCCTGTCTCCACCAGAGAAGGGACTTCTTAGTGTGTGGAAACTTTTCCTCCTTCATAGCTCCCTCCCAGAGGTGTAGGTCCCATTCCTATTCTTTTGTCTCTGTTTTTTCTTTTTTCTTTTGCCCTACCCAGGTACATGAGGATTTTCTTGCCTTTTGGGAGGTCTGAGGTCTTCTGCCAGCGTTCAGTAGGTGTTCTGTAGGAGTTGTTCCACATGTAGATGTATTTTTGTTGTATTTGTGGAGAGGAAGGTGATCTCCACATCTTACTCCTCCACCATCTTGAAGGTCCCCCCGGATTTCATCTTACGAGAGACCCTGACTTAGAGGCACCCTGATAAGCTGTGCCTAGATATCTGATCCATAGAAGGTATGAGATAATAAATATCTCTTGTTTAAAGCTGGTGAATTTGGGGATAATTTGTTATACAGTGATAAATAATGAATACATTATTGAATGTATCAAATATAATAAACTGTTAAAAGTAATGTTTTGCATATACTTTTCATACATTTTTAGGTAAAGCTACATACATACATACATACATACATACATACATCTATCTTTGGCATAGTTCCTATCCTTCTCCCTTGTCCCAATTCCTATACTGTTATGATGATCTAGCTTCTGATGTTTGGATCATGCATGTTCAGCCTTATCTAATCAGCCACATTATTTTAGCCTTGTTTATCATCTTTTTAAGGTTCTTAATAATCTCTCTCTCTTTTTTTTTCTTTTCTCAATCTGAATTAGAACATATATTTTTCCAGTCTGCTTCCAATTCTTTAAGAATATCAGGATAAAACAGTACATATTTATGAGCTAGAAGGTGTTTAAGTGGTGTAGTTAATAAAGACAATTCATTTGGTGGTTGTGTCCTCAAATACATCAATCAACAACAGAGTGAATTCTTTGTTTCCTATTGTGAACCTATTTCTCATCCTCAAGAAGCACTATTATTACTTACCAGGATTATGCTAATAGCCTCCTAATTGGTCGTCATCCTTCTACACTTACTTCTCTTCAGTCTATTCGTAACACAGAAGCCAGAATGACTGATTCTGTTAAAACATAGATCAGACCATGTCTTTCTTCTGTTCAAAACCCTTCAATGGCTCTTCATTCTACTCAGAGTAAAAGACATTAGAGTACCCTAAATTGTCCCCTAGCCCCAATCTTTTAATCCTATAATCCGTGAACTCTTTACCAAAGGACCAGGCCCCATCTCCCTTCAGCCACACCCTGATCTTTAATGGCATTTTCCAGGGACACTCCCACTTTAGGGCCTTTGCTCTAGTTATAGCCTCTGCCTGAACTTTGCCCAGATATGCTCTTGGTTAGCTTATTACCTCTTTCAGGTCTTGATCACAATTTCACCTCCTCAAAGAAACCTATTTTGACCTTTACCAAATATTCTAACTCCCCACATCCTGCCCCAGCCTTCAGGGTTCACCATCACTTATCATCTTCTAATCTACTAAATATTGCCTTATTATTTGTCACATTTATAGTTTATTATCTTTCACCATTGGACAGTAAGCTCCATGAGATCCATGAGATCTTTGTTTTGTTCACTGTTATATCTCAATCACCTAGACCATTACCAGGCGCATAGTAAGTGCTCATTAAATATTTATTGCACTAAATTGTGAACAACTTAAATTGATTTGCCCTTTCAGCTCTCAAAATATGACCACTCATAACAAAATATTAATAAGTAAGTAAAAATTATGAAAAGTTTTACTACTGCATAAAGAAAAACACTCTAGCTGCAGAGTCCTTGCTTTCCCTCAAAACAAGAACCTGATGAAGCATATTAACAAATGGGGACATGATTTATTCATTACCATTTGCAACATCTTGACTGAGAAAATTAAATTGTTTTGTAGATGCTTGATACACCCTGGGACCTTTTCAATTTCTTTGCTTTTTTTTACTATTCTCCCCTTGTTAATTTTTCTTGTTTTCTTAAAAGGACTATAGGCAAGTAAGCAATATTCTGCTCCTTTGGCAAATAATTGATCGCTTGGCCTCTTGAACTCCTCCATGGAGTGTGTCTCCACAGGTTTACTTAGCATCCTGAAAGGAGTGATGGAATTGGAGAGCAATTTCTTACAGGAAACCATGCAAAAAAAATAAGAGTAAATGCTTCTTATTTTGGCCACAGTGCAAGATAAAACAGATGACCAGCAAAAGACACTTTGCAACATCAATTTTTAAAAATATATTTTACTGATCTTCATTGTCTCAGTGGGGAAAGATGCTTGTCAACTCACCCTTTCTGTTGTTCTTCATATCAGCATTAACATCAAATCACAGATTAGAAATAGAAGAGGCACATTTGGGGATTTTTTTAATTATTGAGATATAATTCACACATAACATCGTGTTAGTTTCAGTTGTACAATATAATGATTCGATATATGTGTATACTATGAAATGATTACTACAATAAGTAAATTCACTGCTAATTACATCCTTTTTTTTAACCTCTGTGCTTTTAGTGCTTCACCTTGGAATTCTTAATAGTGTAGTTAGCTTTCACATTATGATGAAAACTATACTTATATATTATCTCGTGTTTAAATATTTCCCATATACATATTGTTTTTCATCATCTTTTCCATTAAACAAAATCCTCAGTATTTAACCTATACAGGTTGCCTTTCAGAGATCTCATAATGTTATAGTAAAATAAAACCATGATGATAATGAAAAAAAGAAAAGAAAGAACACATTAGTCTCTAAATTTTAAACGATAAAGTAGATTATAAAAATCAAATTCCTTTGTACTTAAGGAGAGTAAAAAGACTTATTGAAATAAATAAAGGCTTATTGAAACATCATAGATCAAATCCTTTCTAAAATATCTTTATAATAAAAATTTGTGTATAATAAAAATATTTCCAAACCTTAGCTTGTGATCTAATAATTGTAAGCAAGAATATCTAATACAACTAAATTCTAGACCAGCAGTTAGCAAATTTGTTGCCTCTTTTTGTAAATAAAATATTTGGAGCATACGCATGTCCATTCCTTTGTGTGTTGTCTGTAACTGTTTTTGTGCTACAACAGTAGAGTTTAATAGCTGTGACAGAGACTGTATGACCTGCAAACCTAAAATATGTACTATCTGGCCCTTTATAGAAAAAAATTTGCTGACCTCCTGTTATAGACAAATAAAAAATTGAGGCAGTTCTTTATATTTCAGTACACTGAAATTAACCTCATGTTCCCTTCTATCATTTAATAGGGAGGGAGAACTTGGAAAAATTTCAGAGTTTTCTGGCTGTGAGTAGTTAGTACAAATGACCAGGACAAGACAGAAAGAATATTGGCCACATTAGCTGCTCATTCTGGCCACACACATGTCCCCATATTATCCCTCTGTTCTCTACTAAGTCTTCTCACTAAGTACCTGAGACACATGAGTCTTCCTTGAGCTCTTACTGTCAACAGAAATGTTGATTTTTCTCTCACGACCTTCTGACTTTACCTTCTTTCCTAAATTGATCTTCTCTCTTCAGACTGTGGTTGGGTGCACTTGTCTACTGGTTTGGCCTGGATGTATTTTGTGATTCTCTGAGCTACTTTGCCCTCCATGGCTGGGTGCCAATATGCTGGCTCTTGGTCTTTATTCTCAAGCCTTAAACTTCAATTACTGTTTCAAATTCTGATTTTTAGATTCCCGTCTCAGGCTGCCCTTTCTGTTCTGTTCCCCAACCACACAAGAGACAGTGAGTAATAAAGGACCTAGATAGCATTTTGATGTATTTAACAGGTCATTAGAGGAAAACCATAGGAACCAGAATTACTTAGTCTCAAGGAGAAAGGGCAAACAGGAAATTAAGGATGCTAAATTCTGAAATTCTACAACTATGTGCCATATGGAGAAAGAGAATCAGTTATTTTGTATAATCACAGAGAGATGGATGTGAACAAACTTGGTAAACACGAGGATTGGGCTAAAACAGTATGAAAAAAGTTGCCAAGAATCACAAATTTTCAAGGTGGAAAAATTCTATAAACAAGGTAAATCTCAATATCTTGGGATATTCAGTAGGTACTGAAGCTTAAAATCAGCAGACAATGTTAATGACCTATAAAATTTCCTTGAAATGTATGGTTGAAGCAATAGCTCTCATGTTATTTTTACTGAGAAAAGGCCAGATGCAAAACAGAAAAGTTATATTTCACAACATTTAAAAGAAACAACTACCATGAAAAAAATACTGTTTTATAAACAAACTCTTTAGTGCTTTCTTTTAGATTACCTAATCTTCAGGTTACACTAAGAAGGGATTTTTTTTTTACTCTAGAATAATAAAAATAATTTTCTATATTCTTAAGTACATTTATAATTTTAATTTTACATTCTAGAGTTTATTTTGTTTGTTTTTAGTTCTCTTTTTTAAGCATTTGCTAGCTTTTTTGATCCATTTATTGAATACCTCATTTTTAATCACCGATTTTAAGTACTGTACTGACTTTAGAGTATTTCTAATTCCCTGTACCATTCATGGACTCTACACAGATCCACTGGTCTGTAGGAAACCTTATATATGTCTACAATAGTCAGTTTACATTTGGAAATAGCATATTTTACTATCCATTATAGCAGGTTTTCTTCATTCATCATTTTGCTCAAAAAAATCCTGGTTATTGTCCTACCTATATTCTTGCTGATCAACTTTATAATATATGTAATTCAATTTTGTAAACTATACATGCATATTTTATGTACACATTGCATACAGTGTTTATAATGCTCTGAAAAAAATCCTGCAGGCAAACATCAAACTGATCATGTTGGCTTTCTCAAGGAGGGTGAAGGGGTGAAGGTTGTGGAATGGAAAGGGCATGATTACTGGGGTGATGGGGTCAGTTGTGTGACTCAGATTTGGATGTTAGGGAAAAGCATTTTAAGAGCAGTAATTTGTATAGAATTTGAAGACACATAGAAATTAGTGATATGAAGAAGGAAAGGAGAACATTGGAAGTAGAAGAAAAAAATCATAATCAAAGTGATATGTCTTCAAAGAACTGCTATTCAGGATGGTTTAAGCTCTGGGGAATATCTAAAGCTTTAGCTGAATGCTTGGGTGAGAGTCACAGTAGAAAAGGCAGTCATGCCTAAATTAGAAGCTTGAACATTTTATGACCCTTTGGATAAATCACCAAAAAATTTTAAACAAGGTATTGTCATGATCAAGTTTCATCCTTAAAATGTCACTCTGATGTTTGAAGGGGGCATATAGGACATTATGTAGCAGGCTACCACAATAATCCATGTGTAGATCATAACCTTGGTCTTCATGTAGTCTAGTTTCTTTGTGATGTCATAATCAAATAAACACAAATTTTGTGGCAAGTATATTTAAATGCAATGTAAGACTTTATTAGAATTTCAGGAACAGTGTAAGAATCCTTTTTTTACCCATCTTTCTATATCCCTCCAACCCTAGAACTACACCAAAAACTTTCTTCCATCCTCAATTCAAGTGTGGGCTCCAGGATTTCTTTTCACTCATCTCCCTGCCTTCCTGGATGTGCTCTTTCTTCCCATTACCTTTTTCTCTCCCTTAGTTCTGTTTCTGGTTATTTCCAACTCTCAATTATTTTAACCCATTATCACTATGTGCATAGCAGATGGTTCATAAGTATTTCTTGCAAAGGAGAAGAGGACATACTGCAAATACACATAAATCATTTTTATCTTTGTTAAACAGTAGAAAAGTGACTAGAGACTATTCTCCCATAGTGGTCTTAGAGATAGAGAAGAGGGATGGATATCAAAATAATAGTGGAAGCAGAGTGAGGGAAATTGGGTGTGGAATAACAGAGATAATGTACTGAGGGGGAAAAGTGGAGCTTGTCCAGAAATACTCTCCATGTCTCTAGTTAGGAAATGAGATCATTGGGAGGTACTTTTGACTAAGCAAGAGAATGTCACAGGAGAAGAGTTAGAGGGTACACAATGAATTCAGCTTTGTAAAGGTTGATTTTAAAGTGTTTTAGATTATCTAAGAAAAGCTCTCCAGGTACAGATGTAGAAATGAGACTGTGCCTTAGAAGAAGAGTGGACTTGTGATTCATCATTTTAAAGGTGATAGTCCAACCAGAGAATAGGGCTCAGAGGTCTGAGGGAAAAATGCAAGATAAAGAATAAGATAGAAGACAAAGAGTTTCCAAAAGTCTACGAAAGTTAGAGCAGAGAAGAAGGTGGAAAAGAAGCAGGTGAGGGAGGAAAATGCTTCTTGTTGAAAGTGTCAGATATTACAGAGAAGTTGAGAACCTCATGAGCTAAGAATTGGAAATAGCAGAAATAGGCTTAAGAATTGTCTATTCCATTTGACCCCATTAAGAACCATTTCAGTGGAGATGGGGCTGCAGGCTGATTAGTAACAGGGGTATTAACTACACTTTCAATACTTTTGTTTGTGAGGAAAGATACTGAGTTGAAATGGGAATCTGTAAGTTAGCTCTTAGGTAAAAGGGGCTATGTGGATGAGCAGCCTCTTTTCAAGAGGACAAAAATAGATGTCTCATCTTAAGGGAGAACCCGGGTTAAGACATAGTAGTTAGATTGAGGGGGAGCTGGTGAAGTGCTTGAATGAAAAGGGAAATTTATTTACAGTAGAATGTCGGTTCTATATGGCACTGTGGGAAGAATTTAATATGACTCTCTAGGCATATGTGCTAGAAACTGCAGGGTGGTGAGGAGAGAAGACTTTGTTCCTGCCTCAAAGAAGATAATCATTCAGTAGAGATACTCATCTAGGTAACAAATATTTAATAAGAACCTACTATGTGCTTGGAGACATTGTTCCAAGCACTGAGGATACAGTAGGAGGTACAAAACAAGGTCTAGGTCCTCAGAGAGATTGTATTCCAGTAGAGGAAGACATGCACACAAAGAAATTCTTTAACCATTTACAGAGTTATGATAGCTGCCTTGCCCCACAGAATTGATAAGTTTTTCCATCTTTGTTTCTATTAAGCCCTCCATAGGAAGCAAACATGGAAGGATATGTCAATTCTACGGGGAAAGGCAGATAGGAGGAGGCAGGTGGAGATTCTCCTTTGCAAAGAAGGGTATAAAGATTAAGACGAGTCTTGAAAGAAGAGTGGGTATTCACCAGATGGAACATGTAGGGAAAGGCAGGACAGGCAGAGGGAGTGATGTGAGCACAGGAGTTTGACAGGAAAATGGAGTGAGAATGGGAAGATGAGTCATGGGAGAGGAACAAAGAGTAGGATGAGGATTAGGGTGTGAGAGGGCAGAGGACCGTTGGAGCGTGCATTTTGGGTGGAGGCCAGGGATGGCAGGAATGAAAAGCTTTGTGGGATTAAGTGGCCCCAAGGTTCTGAAAGCCTCTGGCTTAGAGTGGTGTTCACCCTGGCACAAAGAGAGACATGACCGGTGCTACTGTCAGTGGCCCAGCCCAGTCAGCAGGCTCGGTTAGGGTGCCAAAATGGATGCCTCGGAAAAGTGATCTGTGCTTCTGTTGAACTTGGCCCAGCTTGGCTGGAAGGACAGTGCAGGCATGATGGGAGCATATGGAAAGTGAAAGATTCCACGGAGTCTCATGGGTGCACAGTTATGTAGAGGCATCTGGGCAGACACTCCCACACGTCCTCTGCCTCGCTACATCACCATGGGCGAGGGAGTCTTATTTCCCTAAAAGGTCCAGTTCTTGTCCAGAATGAAGGGAGTTAGAATCAATGAGCCCTTAGGTCCCTTTTAGCACTGAAATTCTAAGAATCTACTTGAGCAAAACTTCTTGAGATAAGGAAATGTGCTTTCCTTATTTTTCTAAATTTACTTTGGAACAACTCTTTTCTTGTATGCGAAACAAAACCTTCTAGTAAAGGACTCAACACATAATAGAAGTGCAATCAATATGTAATCAATTGATTCATTTCATACTGGCAGGAAACTTTTATTCTTCACATTAAAATGTAACGAGTTGTTATAAGTAAGCTCCAGGTACAAATAATACAAGCCATACTTGCGTTATCATTTTTTTCTCTTTATGTTTTACTTTGGTTGCTTGACTACAAATGTTTCCAAGCTTTTACTCTTTCTGATTTTTCAGCTGGTAAATCAGCATGCAAATTAACTTGCACCCAAAGATGTGGGTCCTGAAAGCAGGAGGGCTGGGGATAAAGAAACGTTTATATAAAGTTTTTCAAATTTAAGAATATTTACTACCCTGAAGTCTATCGTTATTTTGTTCAAATAAATATTGGAGTATCAACAGAAAATTTAGGAGAGGATAAGATATCAGGGAAACTGAATCATTTGAATTTATCTGCATGTGTGCTCCAAATCTTCTGAGTTTGGGAGGGATGACTCCCTGTCATTTTCTCACCTTTATAATAAGTTTTAGTCTATTTTCTCCTTCTATCATTCCTGCATTCCTCTGACCCAATTTGATTCCCCTTTTATTAATGTTTACCCTCCTCCCTATAGTGAGTCTGCTGCGATTTCATTCATATGTTTTTCACTCCTTTGTAGATAATACCCGTAGTGACCAAAAATGAACTCAAATCCTGACTCACAGAGGCCCCCTGGACAGTCTGGTCTTATGGAAACCTTGGCTACTGCTCCTTGATTGCCCTGCCATTTGTCATTATTCTTTGTTTACAGTCTTTGAGCCAGTTTTCAATCCATGCGACAGCACTTCTGTCCAAATCAATTTGTATTAATTTTTCAAGTCAGATTTCGCAAGGCACTGCAGTCAGTGGATTCCGGAGGTCCAGGCATATTACATGTTTCCTTCATCCAGTGATTTTGTAATGAGATTTTTTTTTAAGTGGGGGTAGGGAGGCGATCGTGTTTCTCCAGCATGATCTTCCTGCGCTGTCTGACCGCCCAGTGACAATTCATGTGTGCAGGTATTGACGCCGGCGCGAATTTAATATCTATGATAAAGTGGAGGATTTTTTTAAATGGAACTGAAATGCCAGCTGCTCCTCGCTTTCCTCGCACCATATTGTCTAATGAAGTGGCCCCTTTTTCAGCGGCTCCAGCCAGGAATCTCTGAGTCATTTTTGATCCTCTTTTATCCTTTGATCAACATTTGATGCTTGGAACGAAGCCAAATTATGAGAGCGCATCAGACTCCCTCTCCCTGGCTCCGCATCCCTCTCTCTCCCTCCTGCGCTCAGTTATTAACATTCCCGCAGCCCTAAACTCATTTCTAACCAGCTGCACCTCTGCAGTTCTTTGTTCTTTGGTCCAACGTGGTCACTCGGCTGTTGCAAACTGTTTTAAAATCAGCTGGTCAAGTCGACCCCGGAGCCATGCGCAAAGCCTCATTACTCAGGCGCTTCACTTTCTTGAAATTGTTCAGAAGCCTTGGCTCCTGTGGTCCCTCATTGTCTTCACCTTTTTCACTGGGCTGGGAGCAAACGCAGTTCTCTGGAATTCACTGCCACTGTTTCAGGTCTTAAGACATTTAATCTCAATAAAAATCGAGCGGATTTTGTGTGTTGGTGGGCAGGGGCAGAGTTGTGGAGTTCTTGCCTGTGCTATCTAGGAGTACTATCATTTTAATAGTTCTCAGAGTCTTGTGCTATTTTAAAACAAAAACAGTTCTAGCCTAGCTCTTTAAATCCACCATTTATTTTTTTTGCAAATCACCCTGATGTGAAACTCTCAAAAAGCCAAAAAACAGCACTCACAATAAAGGATAAGTATTAGGTTTAACCCTTTGTCTGTATTTGAACGTCTCTCCTTCAATGAGAATAGTCACTGGTTTTTAACTTTGCCTGTTTCTACCTTGTGTTGCTCCCATCTGACTGTCTGAACTTTGTACTGTCTCTGCCCCCCAAATGAATTTTATGATACTTGACCTTTCTATCTAGCAAATCAGGCCCTTCTGTAATTAAATTAAACTTTTCATGGGATGAACCCAACTATCAAACGTCATCTTATCTTCAGCAGCAGAAGTTGAAATAGAAATATCAGACATGTAGACAAGAAAGAGTCAAAACAGATCATTAACACCAGACTAAATGCCTTTAGACTGTCTTACAATGACTTCATGCTTAGCTGTTGAAAATAAGCTGTCAAAAACTATGTTGCTGTCTGTTCAAGGAATATGAAGTAGTATACCAAACACATTTGCTTTGAAGAATGTCTGGAACAGCTCTGAAAAAACATTAACAATTTGGCATGGACATGTGAATGCTGGAGTGGATGGAATAGCTGTTTTGGGGACAGAAAACACTAAATGTAGACATGCTATATTATGCTCATTGGACTATCCTTTGCTAATAAAAGCTAATGGAAAATGAGAATAAACCAGTTAGAATATACAGAAAGAAAATAAATATTAGAAGATATGGCCCAAACTGCCATTAAATACTAAGATATATTTTAACTCCTTCTTAAACATTTTACAGTGCATTTAAACTTACAATTAAAAATTCTTTCAAAGTGTGTAAATAATAAATAAGTGAAGTTTAGTCCCAATTTTCAAACTTCAAAAATAAGTGATGTTTTATTCTGGTCTCTCAAAGAAATTAAACAGATCTGATAAAACCAGCAAGAAATATGAATGGAATTTGTGACATTTTATCACCTTTATGTTTTCTGAGGGTCTGTTTTCTGATTAATAAAACCGCTGGGACTTATTTGTTGCAGGATGTTACACGTTATTCTCAGAAATCGGGAAGGAGATGGCGATGCCCCATTATTACTATGAATGGTAAAGGAAAGAGATATCGTATGCAAAGCACCTATTACTGTGCCTGGTGCATAGTAGGTGCTCAGTACCTGCCTTCTGCATTACATAAACCCATTCAATCAAAGTGCGGTCAGGTACTGCTTTTCACATAGAACTATTGGTCTGACCTCTACAACTTAAAGTGTTTGCCTCTTCAAAATTCAAAAGGGCATAGATATGTTCTGGGTGAAACTAATGCAGACTTTGTCACTATTTCTCGACAATGACAAGAGTGTGATAGACTGGCAAGGACCTTGCAGTTGAGTAGACTTGTTTTTTAATCCAGTCGCTAATAGATATATGACTTTACATCTCTTTGAGCTATTTAATTTTTTCATCTGAAATGTAGGAACAATATCACCTACCTCAGTGTTGCCAGAATTAAAGGAAGTTATAGCTCTAAAATGTCTATGAAACCGGCTGTTTCATAGCAGATGTTCATTAAATGTAATTTTCCTTTCCTTTGAGGAAAAGAGTTGGGGAGAGTTAGAGTGTCAAGGTACTAGCTGAACAGGCAGGAACAATAATTACATGGGCTGAGCCAATACAACTCAGGATAAGTAAGGTGTGAGGGATCTGCCATGAGTTCAGGTTAATAGTAGAAAAAATAACTTCAAATCAACTTCTGGTAAGGTTGTCTTCTCCCTGGCGGGTCCTTATAGAGTACCATAAGTGGTATCCAAACATCAGTGTATCAGAATCACTCAGGGAACTTGGTAAGAATACAAAGGCACACTCCCTATCTCTCTTCTATGAATCTGGGCCTCTGTGTTCTTTGTTAGTTCTCCAAGTGATTCAGATAAACGTCAGCATGTGTGAACCACTGGTATAGGTAATACAGCTGCAGCAGACATGGCTGAAGTTTATCCTCTAGCTCGAGCCACTGCTGGAGTAGAGAGTTCTAGGTAACACCCCAGCTGTCTGTGACGTCTTTGGCTTCTGCCCCAGGTCTCCTCCCATGCCAAGTTTGTGGCTGGAAGGAGTTTCAGCAGGGTGGTGCTTGACCAATGGGAGATGCAAGCCAATGGATCAGTGCTGTCTGTGCATCCTCAAGTGGACAATTCTGAGAGGCATCCTGTGGATTTCTCAGGAGGTCCCAGTGGAATCATTCTCCACAGCAGCAACCTCAAAATCACACTCTCATTTTGGATTTTTCCGTTTATCCATCCCACGTTTCCTGCAACATCACTCTTGTTTCCTGGAATCATCTTCCAGATGAATACTTACAAAAAAGATCTTAGATCAAGTGCTACTTTGGGGACAACTCAAGCTAAGGCAATTATGTAGTGGCCAGAACCATGCTCAGGAGAGAGTGGAGCATCTAGCTTCCAAGTGGGAACCTTATAGTGCATGCAGCAAAAGAATGAACTAAAAATGGGTGATGTCGAGAAGTGTTAGGGTTTTTTTTTTTCAGGAGTGTAACTAGTGCCACACCATGGAAAAGAGAGGCAAGCCCAAAACTGAGCTAAGTCTGCATGGTCTGATAGAGTGAAAGACAGGTCAGACCCTAGATTCTTTTACACAGATGCCAACAGGAGCAAAGGCATCACCGAAGAATAGGAGACACTGATGGAGTATTTGAAGAATCCCAAGAAGTACATCCTTGGAACAAAAATGATCCTGGCTGGTATGCAATAAAGAATGAACCTTGCCCAAAGACAGGTTTGACCTTCGTCCTCACTTCTGGGAAGTAATCTCCAAGTCTTTGGAATGTCTGCCTCATATGAGTATGTTTGCTTACTTGGAGGCTTTGGGCCATGCCAGATAGTCAAGGCTAACAATGTGATTATGGTGTAGGACCTTAGGCACTATGGTATCACTTCAACCCATGGAGCGACTGGATCTAAGGTTGGCCATGTGGAAGGTCAGTCACGTCCAATGTGTCAAAGCCCCAATAAAACTCAGGACGTTAAGGCTTAGATGAGCTTCCCTAGCTGGCAATACTCCATGTATATTGTCACACATCATTGCTAAGAGAAGTAGGCACTGTTCCCACCACCCCCATGGAGGAGACAACCAGAAGCTCTGCACCTTGGTATCTCCCAGTCCTGCCTTATGGGACTCTTCCTTCTGTCTGTTGCTTTTAATCTCTATCCTTTTTTCACTTCCCACATTAAGTTGTGAAAGACAGTGACTTCCATTTTGCTCACATCCTTTCTGGGGCTCATCCTGGAAGCCAGCTGCTATTCTGAGCCACCTTGTGGAGAGGCCTGCCCTACAGGGCAGCCTCCAGGTCACAGCCTGCAAGGAACGGAGGCCTTCAGACCAGTAGCCAATGAGAAACAGAATCCTGCCAACAACCAAGTGAATCCACCTTCAGTTGAATGTTGAGAATTTCCTGTAATTCCCTCCATATGAGAAATCCAGAGCCAGAGGACCCAGCTAAGCCACAAGGTGGCCTGATACATGGAAACTATGAGATCAGTGTTTCAAGCTACTTTGTTTTAGGATAATTTCTCAAGCAGTAGAAGATAATTGGTACACCTGGGCTTACATCTCTGCTTCACTCCTTGGTTGTAGTGTGATTGTTTGTAAGTTAGTGAAGTTTTTTGTGCCTTGATTTAGTTACTTGTAAACTTGGGTATAATAGTAGTACCTACTTTACAAGGTTGTTGTGAGAAACAATACAATGAATTAATCCCTAGTAGGACCACATAGTAAGAGCTCAATGCATCTTAATGCTCACTGACACAGGCCTGGGGACTGTGTGGAAATAGAAGTGGCAGCAGGATTCTCCAAGCTGAGCGAGTCACCTCTTTGGTGATGACGTCTGATGTGACTACTAGTTGAAGATGCTATTCTCTGAACAAATAATTCAGAAATTTGAAAAAAAAAGAAAAGAATATGCTGCAATTGAGTGCTCAGTTACCTCTTCAGCACCAAAATGTGTAAAGTATAATTGTAAAACTGAACAGATGCACTAAGCTCTCATGGTGTAGGCATCCCATCTGGAAGGTAGGCGGAAGTTGGAGGTCGATATGGGTAGTAATTAGAAGATGGATAAAAAGAACTTAATATCTTCCCTTGTTGTTAGTTTTGCCCTGTGGATTCTTTAGGCATCCAAGAATTGTAAGTTAGGATTCACATTTGTCACAAAAGCAAATAAAGTTTATTGTATTTATCAGATCATCATCTTCCTCTAATATGTTAATTAAAATATTACCTATTAAAAGCTTATATCTATAATTACTATTCAGTAAGTGTTAAATCAAGTTTATGGTATTCTCGTAAGTGGAACTATACAATCCAAACACATTTTTACCCTCAAACCCTTTTTCTGGCCATTTCTCTTTTCATCATAGATTTTCTTGTGGAATTTTTTTAAAAAGCTAAGTCATGCATTTGGGAGGAGTACAGATGGCCAAAATGAAGAGGACTGCTAGGCTAGGGTCCTTCCAACATAATTTAATTTGGGGGTTCTAGAGTTCTAGAAATTTCTCGACTGGGGTACAAAGGCATTTTAGGAGGACATGATTGGCAGCCTTTGCCTGAGTAATTTGTAGTCTCTTTCCAGCCAAGTGCAATAACATCAACTTGAAGTGATAAGGATACTGTTAAATTTGCTTTAATTAATGTCAGGTCCCTAAGTAATAAATCACCATTAATTTGTGAGTTAGTTTTTTGGAAATGGCCTAGTCTTTTTGGCTGTCTCTGAAATTTGGCTGGGAAAGCCTCCCACTTGTGGAAACCTGTCTGCTCAATCGTTTTCTTCACTGTTTAGTTTTTCAAGGTGAGACTTCATCTGGGTTGAAGGTATGTAAGATTACTCTATTTTCATAATTAGAATCCCAGCAAAAACTTCTTAACATTGTCAACTCTTCATATAGACTTATATCTATTAGAAGAATTATTAACTACTTTATTTTAGATATTTTGGTAGCTTTCATACACTTATATGTGATTTTTTTTTTCAGGAAAATCCTCCAAAGAGTAGAATTTCATGATAAAACATGAATTTTGAAAAAGGCAAATATCTACTTGATAGAAAATAGCTGAATTTCTCAACTTCCTTTTTCAACATTTTCTCTAGGTGGCAATAGGATCCACAAAACCTCTGTCTCCTTCATCTCCTGTACCTATAATTTAGAGATGCATTTTTGGTGTTGCATATTTTTAAAAGAGATGTGTGTGTGTATATATGTGTGTGTGTTTGTAATGCTCCTAGCTATTTGGTATGCCCCTCTTTAATTCAATTTCTTTGTGCTGATTATGCTGGTTGGTCTGATTTAGTCTATCCTTGCAAAGAATTCCCTTCTCAACTTTGGATCATCCTTGTAGAACAACTTCTTACTTCTGAAGGCTCTGTTTCCTAAGGCTCCATTTTCAGTTCAATTTTGGCTTGCAACTCATGCTGTTGACTTTATTCTTTTTTGTAGTTTGCAGTATCACATGCATGCAGGTAATACACAGGAAAAATCCTTGTCTGGGCTGATCTTACAGAAGTTTGATATTTTGTGTAATTAACTGTCAGATCATTTCAAATTTTGTTAACTTTAAAAGATACCAAATAGCATTATTGATCAGTTAATTTATAAATGTTATGAACTCTGGAGTCTTCTTAATATTTGTAATTTGTATTGCTTTTCCAGACTCTCCAAGAAACATTGTCTGACCCAGAGTAACAAGGAAAATGCTTTCTTAATGCATTACCTTGTCATTCAATGAATATGCTAAGCTACCACATAAGGAATCTAGTCAAGCTATAGAGTCCATTTTCAGTTAATTTCGTGGGATGTATTTGGGGGAAAGAGAACCGGACTGAGAGTTAGAAAGCCTGACACTGACATCTGACACTCCCCACAGACAGTTTACTGAACTTCATTTTCACATCCACTAATTCAGTGAGAAGTGGATGGTTGCACTAGGCAGTTTCTTAAAGCCTTTCCACTGCTGACATTCTATGAATCATCTTTAATGTCCACTTATATCCAGTGCATTTGCTTATCAATTTCTGGAGGGAGGAGGTGCAAGATAAAGGTATAAAAAATTCAGTTGGTCTTTTTTTTCTTATAATGTCTGGCATGCAAGGTTAAGTTTGAAAGAAGAATTAAACCATAAATGAAAATAGAAAAGGAAATTATCTGTGGATTTGTGAATTTACATGCATCTTCTAATTTTTCATGGGAAATTTATAATTGGATACTCTTTGTCATTGAATCTTGCTAAAGAGATGCATATTTTTCTTTCAACTCTTCTTTGGCTACAGTATTTCTGAGTTGTCTCCATGCAGTCATTACTCATTCTAGTTCTCATGAAGCAACTAGTTTCTTAAAAGCTTTCTGTTCATTTATCTCTCAAGTGTGATTATGACATCCTCATTTGCACCCAGTCAAAAAGCTCATCAATTCCAGTGTCTTGTTATAGTTATACTTGAATGATTTGTTATATTCACCCAAGCAGTGAGTTTTATGGGATAAAGGTGGAAATCACTGGAGAAAAGAAGACTGAGAAGAATTGTATAGTGTTGGATAAGAATTCATAGGTATGGACTGTTTTAATTGCCTCTCCTTCACCCCATTGGTGAATGAGGGATTCCCATTCAAGGGTTATGGGGATGGCCAGACACATAATATCCAACAGTGGACAGATGAGATAGTCAGCAGTTTATTAGTCACATATACTCATTGCCTGGGGGAGGAGGATGCTACATGCCATTGACATGTGGGGTGCACCTGGGAGCAGAGTGAACAATCAGAAGCTGTGAGAGGGAAGCTTTGTTGTATCAAGAGAGTGAGGTACTCTTTATCCTATAGTAGTATATAACTGGCTTGTTGGGATAATCTACCGTCTGGCAAGGAACTGAAACCTGATACTCAGAGATAAGCAAAAATTTTTACACAGGAAAAATCTGCATGCATGCATGTGATACTGCAAACTGCATGTGATACATGTGATACTACATGTGATACTGCATGTGATACATGCATGTGATACCTGCATGCATGTGATACTGCAAACTACAAAAAAGAATAAAGTCAACAGCATGAGTTGCAAGCCAAAATTGAACTGAAAATGGAGCCCTGGTCCCCTCAATATAAGGGGTTGTTTGACAAGGGGACCTTATTTACAGGAGCAGAGTTGGGAGGGGAGGTTGCTGCTAAACTATTCCAAGACCCTCTCAATTTTAGTAGATGTCAAACAGCAAATAATATTGAACCTTATTTTCAGTCCTTACAACACATAGATATATGAATATTTTTTATCTTAAAGTAAAATGATGAGAATTAAGATCATATTTAAATAAAGTACAGGTAACTTTTATCAATAAGAAACAGAATAATTTTTTTAGAAAAACATATCAGGAGATAAATGACATCAAAATCCAGGAGAAACTTTTATGTTTGGGCAGAAGGAGCTGGGTGAATTTTAGATCTTTTCAGTTTTAAGCTTTTGTGATTTTTACATTTCTTGTTTATTAATGAATATTGTTTGTCTTTCTCATAGATTTCATTAATAAATATCTTCCTGGTTTTAATTTCCCTTTTTGTTCTATGGTCATTCATCCTATATGACTTAAGCTCTTTCTGTATCTTGCAAGGTTGAACTTGGCTTTCCTGTGTTTATTTTCTTTGGCTTTCACAATGCAAATTTGTATTTGTGATTTTAGGTTTGCTCAGCATCTTTTCTATATAAGAAAATGCCTTGTAAATAGCAATTCAACAGATTGATTCGTAAGTAGAATGTACATAAGTGACAACTTTTAAATGAGAAGAAACTGTTCAGAATAATAGTATTAGTGATGAACCTAATGCTACTGAGAGGTTATTTTTCAATAAATACTACTGCTAGTTACAATCATCTATGATGGGAAATGTATGTAAGAGTGGCTAACTCATTCCAGTTTGCCTAGGACCTATTTAAGCACTGAAAGTCCTGCATCCTTAGAAACCCTTCAGTCCTGACAAACACAGTATAGTTGGTCACCCCAGTTGAATTCTTATTAGAACTTCTATTTCAGCAGATTTGAAATAGATACAAGGCAATTGGTAATAACTTCATAAAAATATTTTATTGATTGGTGTAGCCCTGGCATTTAAAATATTTCTGAATACATAGTAGATTTTCAATAAATATTTGATAACTGAATAACTGAGAATATAGCCTACCAATCTGTCTAATTAACTCAGAAGGAGAAGCTGCATCTCCCTGGAAGATCATTCTGAACTGTTAGGTACCATCTCTTCTAATTCATATGAGATAAATTGGTTTTCTGACTTGAGGATGTGAGGATGACCCAGCAAAGATGCTGAATCAATGGAAAGCATGGGTGTTTCAAAACATGAATATAAGTCAGTTTGTAATGAGTGTTGTTGAAATTTCCTCCCAAGTTAAAAAGTCATATGCCTGTTTATTGTTTTACTCAAAGCATCTTTCTGATATACCCAAACCTCTGTAATTATGAACTTCACTGTACCCCTAATGAGGATTGTACTTGTACATGCACATCTGATGACACAGATCATGAGCAGGGACTCTGAGGCTACCTGTGTAGTCTGTCCAGCAGAGGGCATTGGTGTACCTACGCAAAGACCAGGGCTCACCTGGGATGAATGGTGATGGTCAGCAAGATGCCTAGGGCCCATCTGTAAATGCTGAAAACTAACAACAGCAGGAAAATATTTCCTGCAGGAAAGCTCTGAGACCACCTGATACAAATGCAGCACCATCTTGCGCAAGTTGTGGTGACCTAGTGAACTCACAAATGTATAAAGTCTCAGAAGTTTACTCTAACATGCGATAAAACAAACATATACACTCTGCTTTATATAAGGTAGATAACCAACAAGGACCTGCTGTATAGCACAGGGAACTATACTCAATATTTGTAATAACCTATAAGGGAAAAGAATCTGAAAAAGAATATATATATATATATATATATATATATATTTATATATTTATATATATATATATATTTATATATTTATATATATATATATATATATATATAAAACTGAATCACTGTGCTATACACCTGAAACTGACACATTGTAAATCAACTATACTTCAAGTCTTTTAAAAATCAGAAAAAATAAAATAAAAAACAATAAAACTATGCCACAAAAAATAATAAAATAAAATAAAACAAAAACAGCACTCCAGTAAACTGTCATTCCTGAGAACCAATGTACTATAAAGCTCAATTTAGAAAAATTCTAAGTACTCCAAACCAAGAAAGAGAATGAATGTATAAAGTCTAAATATGTATCTGAAGATTCTGAAGATAATCTGAATTATTTTTCTAACTTCTAATCATAATAATATCTAACATATTTAGTGCCTTAAACTTTCCCAAACTTAACTCACAATATTTTAAATATATCAACACTTTAATGTAGTTAAGATTCTGGCTACTACTACTATTTTACATGTAAGACACCCATTGCACAGAGTAGTTAAGTGGTTTATTTAAGGACACATAGCTAGATGGATTAGAGCCAGTGATTCTGAATATAAGTCTATTTGTTTTTACTCTGTACTTACCTATGGTGCTCTCCAATCGTATGACATATATTAAATAACACATATTTATCATTATTATCATGCTTTTAACCAAAGACATATACCTCTTATAAATATTAAGTTAATTTCACAAAGACTAAACTTGATATATAATCGGATTTTTGTCCTAAAATGTCCAATTGCCTTGCAAATATTAATTTAGAAAGAATGAGTGAACCTTTCCAAAGAGCAAAATTCTTTGTGCAAGAAACAAACATTATTTCTAGATATAGCTAGACATTTTTAGTACTTTAAGAAAAGACACAACACACCTTGGAAATGAGATCATGGTGAAATCAGGGAAGTTCCCTGTTCACCAATGATATTTAATTTCCTTTGCTGAGAATGAAGAGGAAGATGAAGTCTCTGGGGCAGCTTCTAACATGACCATGACAGTATGACATTGCTGAATGCTTTCTGACTTCCGTTTTTTCAAGGTAGTGACAGCTGTTTGGCTTCTCCCACCGGACACTGAAGTTATTTGCTACCCTACGGCAAAACCTGCTTGATCACAGTGAGGGAAAAATGAGTTCTGTGACTTACCATTTACTTTCTGTCCTAGTGTTGCTGGGCTGCATCTTCATAAAGAGACTTTCATGGGACCCCCTTTCCCCAGCCCAGGAAGCTACATGGCAAATCCACAGCAAAGCTATTTGAGTGTATGTTTACTTGTGGACACTACATGGCCCACCTACCATCAGAAACACTATCTTCATCGAGCACAATCATCTGATCATCTAACCGGTGTGCTGCTAGGCTGGGCTATCAGCTCAACAGCCTATGTAGTTTGGATTTGTTTGTGTCCAAATGTATGTTTAACCATAACTAAATTCTTTTAAAAGTGAAATTTCATAACAACAATAAGGAAGAGTATTGAGAACTACTGAACCCATAATGTAGAATGGACTATATTTAATGTATTATATTGTGTGTATAAATCTTATCTTATGCATACATATATGAAACACCTAGAAAGAGGGTTCAGATGTAACAAAAATAAGATCCTTGTGTTTCCTACCATTCCTTTCTAGCAGTGAACAATTAAAGGAAAAAACATACCCCAATTTTGACCCCGATTCTCCTATTCTGTCATGATCTGGATTTTCGTCATTGGCTGACTTGCTCTGTGCTCTCTGATTGGCCTCAGTGTAGACACTTCCCTGAATATGGACAAACGTACTAATTGGAAGAATTCTTTGTCTCTCTTTTTGCAATCATTTAGAGTTCAGACTTTAAAATATAGCCTTTTTTTTCAGCTGAATCTCCACAGCTTGTATTTCTGTTCTTATTTACTACTATACACAGCCCTGCAAAGGCTGGAAATGTGAAACTGCTCCATTTCTGTGAATTGTAACTCTGATGATACAATTCCTTCTCATCTCTACTATAGTAGCTCCTCAAAATTGGAATTAGACACCCATTTTATATTTGCCCATAGCACATTGTACTTGTCCTCTTACACTGTTTATCAAACTGTACTGCAATAGCCTATCTACTTATTTCTATTCTCTGCTAGATTGTAAGTTATCTTTAGTTATTCATTCATGCAACCAATGAGTTAATTGTTTTCTCATGGCTTCACACACCAACTATTTGTTGAGCATCTGCTATGTGCAAGATACATCACACACACACACACACACACACACACACACACACACACACTTAGGATCAAAGCAGATATTTTTCTTGCACACCTTATGTAGCCATTGAGCTTGTAGTCTAATAGGGCAGGCAGACATTTATCAAATAATCAAACAGATAAAATGCATAGTCATTAACTGTGATGAAAGAAGGAAAGGTATACGGTAATATGATATTAATTAAATCTAGTCTGTGAGTGAGGCAGGTGGTCAGAGAAGAATTCTCTGAGAAAGTGACTTCTGAGCTAAAATCTGAAAGGTGGCTGAGTTAATCAGAGGGAGAAGTGAGAACAGAGCATTCCAGACTACAGAGCAACACGCTCAAAGTCTCAAGGCAGGAAGGAACAGGGTGAGTTTATGAAATGGTAGAGGGCACTGTGGTTTGATCACTGAGTGAATAGCAAGGAACAGTAGATGAAGCTGCATAAACAGAAATGGAATGAATTGTGTAGCGCCTTGAAAACCATTTTAGAGGCATTCATTTCTGTCTTAAGGGCAGGAAAAATCCACTGGAGGGTTTTAAGCAGGGGAACCACATGATCTGGTGTGAAATTGCTCTGTCTCCAGGGTGAAGAATGAATTGGATGGGATCAGAGCAAGTATAGCGAATTACTAAGGTGGTTTCTGCAGCAGTGCAGGTAAGAGTGATAGTTTAGACCATAGTGGTGGCAGCAGAGATGGAATAGGAATGGCCAGAATGGTGGGATGAAACTAGGGCTATGTAGCTTTCTGCAAAGCGGAGAAAATCTTTCCAGAAGGGACTGCTTATGAATGATGAACGTTACCTAGAGTTTCTCTACTGCAGTTTCCCGGTCATCACTGAATCTCTAGCACCTGGCATGATGCATGGCATGTGGTAAGTGCTTGATACATGTTTGTTCAAAGGAAAGTCAGAGGAAAGAAATGAAAGAAGGACGTGGATAATCTTTCCAGGCTTTTGGTGAAAAATATCTCTGAAGGACTCTTCACCACCATTCAAAATTCAGAAGTCCTTTGCTGATCTTTGATAGAAAATAACTTAAACTGAATGCAAAGATTGATGATTGATTGATCGATTTTTATAGTGACTACAGTACTTTTAATGTGGGGCTGAAAGAGATACTGAGGCCTGGTCTGACTGCCATGGGAAAGAAAATTGTTCTCTTTTGATACTGTCTGCCATTGGTATGCAGAATAGAGAAGGGGGTGGGATGAACATAACATACATCTTCTATAAATTATGCTCTAACTCTCTGCGTGGCATTGTGATGGAAACTCTTTACCTCTCTAAAAGTTTTTTCTGCTTACCTATTTTATGCCGACTTATACTTGTGTTACATGTGCTCAGATAACACACACACATGCACACACACTCATACATGCTTACATACACATTTTGATATTGTTTTTGTCTTAACTAGAATCAACACTATTAAGAAAATGATAGTTCAGTCTATAAAAATGACTTTCCTTTTGGCCATATTATCTGTTGCATTCACTCTTTTTTTTTAACATCTTTATTGGGGTATAATTGCTTTACAATATTGTGTTAGTTTCTGCTGTATAACAAAGCGAATCAGCTATATGTATACATATATCCCCATATCCCCTCCCTCTTGCGTCTCCCTCCCTCTACGTGGTCACAAATCACCGAGCTGAGTTCCCTGTGTGATACAACTGCTTCCCACTAGCTATGTATTTTACATTTGGTAGTGTATATATGCCAATAATACTCTCACTTTGTCCCAGCTTACCCTTCCCGCACCCCGTGTCCTCAAGTCCATTCTCTACATCTGTGTCTTTATTTCTGTCCTGCCCCTAGGTTCATCAGAACCATTTTTTTTTAAATTCCATATATATATGTGTTAGCATACAATATTTGTTTTTCTCTTTCTGACTTACTTCACTCTGTATGACAGACTCTAGGTCCATCCACATGACTACAAATAACTCAATTCAATTTCTTTTTATGGCTGAGTAGTATTCCATTGTATATATGTGCCACATCTTCTTTATCCATTCATCTGTCAATGGACATTTAGGTTGCTTCCATGCCTTGGCTGTTGTAAATAGAGCTGCAGTGAACATTGTGGTACATGTCTCTTTTTGAATTATGGTTTTCTCAAGGTATACACCTAATTGTGGGATTGCTGGGTCATATGGTAGTTCTATTTTTAGTTTTTTAAGAAACCTCCATACTGTTCTCCATAGTGGCTGCACCAATTCACATTCCCACCAACAGTGCAAGAGGGTTCCCTTTTCTCCACATCCTCTCCAGCATGTATTGTTTGTAGCTTTTTTGATGATAGCCATTCTGATCAGTGTGAGGTGATACCTCATTGTAGTTTTGATTTTCATTTCTCTAATGATTAGTGAAGTTGAGCATCTTTTCATGTGTTTGTTGGCAATCTGTATATATTCTTTTGAGAAATGTCTATTTAGATCTTCTGCCCATTTTTGGATTGGGTTGTTTGGTTTTTTTTGATACTGAGCTGCATGAGCTGCTTGTATATTTTGGATATTACTCCTTTGTCAGTTGCTTCAGTTGCAAATATTTTCTCCCATTCTGAGGGTTGTCTTTTATAATGGATTCAGAAGACAAATGGTTAATGCTTCTTTCTAATGCAAAAATGATAAACTGGGACAGATTCAAGGACCCCTGAACTTTTATTGCTTTCCAAAAGCACCATTTTTGGATTGAGATCAACGTCTGTTTGCTCCACATCGCTACTCTACTATTGATCAATTTCCCCCTTTTCCAGCAGGCTTTTTCCTACTTCCATAGAAACTTCCACTTTACCAATGATTTGAACTTAACTCTTCTTTCTATAATGTACAGATTCACAGACCTATTCCATGGTGATGTAAAAACTCTTCCTAAGAGTGCTGGAACAGTGCCTTTTGTCTTCAGGGGTCTCTAAAGAATTGAGTATGTATTTGCCCCTGCCCCAAAGTTTAGAGGTTCAGACTGCCAACTGAACATTTGAGTACATTCTATTAACATACAGAATTAATTCCCTCTGTCATTAAAAGATGACATTAATTGCTCCCAAATTCCCAAATGCAAGAAGACTAAGCAGAAGTGTGCAAAGCTAATCCCCATCCATCCCAAGATGCCAAAACTCACCAGGAAATCCCAGGAGAAAACATCAAGCCCTTGGCAGGCTCCATTTGCCCCAGTACAATGATGTTGAGTGTCAAATAATGTAATTCAGCACAAGGATGTGCTATCGTACTGCTTTTGCCTGGGAATATATTGTTACTTTACAGTCCAGAAGAATAAGAGTGAATGAATATTTATTTGAATAAGAAATAACAGAAAATATATAATGAATAAAATAAGAAGAAATGTGCTAGAGGCTTCTGGTGCTTACCTTTATCTGGTTATCTTCTTCCTGGCACAAAGGGGGAATTCGTACTTCTCTGCCAATACAATTAAGCTGAACCATGTGACCAGTTCCTGGAAAAATATTGTGGAAGATATGTGTTGTTGCTTCCAGGCCAGAACATTTAACTGCTTCTGTGAGCATTCCCCTTCCCCACTGCATTGACCAAGACACTTGTTACAGCTGATACAGCTACAGTGTGGTAGAGACTAGCTCATCTGAAGCCGTCAAATGATTGCATGGACAACAGTTGCTCTAGAGAGTCATCAGAAAATCACAGCAGAATTTCCATGAGCAACGAATAAATATCTGCTGTGCTAAACCATGGGAAATGAGGGGTTTTCCCATAGCATGGCCTGGTCTATCCTACTTAATGCAACAACTTTAGGGAAATTATTAATTTCTTATCAAGGGCAACAGTACTATTAGGTTTTGGATGGTTGCATCCAATACTAAAGAATTATGAAAAGCTAAAATAAATGATGATAGCCTACATCTATTCCCCTGATTGTGGCTTGGTTCTGCCTAGGTGAGTTTGGGTTTGGAATGAACTACCCTGTATGTGGGGATGATCTCAAGTACACTGCATCATTTATTTAAAGTCAAGTTTATTGAGGAATAATTCACATATGGTAAAATTCACCTTTTTAAAGCATGTATTTTTATAATATTGATGAATATATATAGTTGTGAAACCACTACTTCCATCACAGTATAAATAGACTATTGCTATCACTCTAAAAATTCTCCCTGTACTCCTTTGTAATTAATCCTGTTCCTCCACACCCAACCAGTACTCTGATTTATGTCCCTTTAATTTTGCTCTTTCCGGATATTCATGTAAAAGAAATCACACAGCATATAAACCTTTCGCATCTGGCTTCTTTTAACTAGCATAATGTTTTTGAGATTCACCCATGTTATTGCATCAGTAGTTCATCTATTTTTTGCTGCTGAGTAGTACTTCATTGTATGAAGTTATCATAATTTGTTTATAAATTCACAAGCCAATGGATATTTGGGTTGTTTCTGGTTTGGGGTGATTATGAATAAAAAAATCCACGGACATTTATATACAGGTCTTTGTGTGAACACATGTTTTCATTACTCTTTGGTAAATTCTTGGAAGAGGTATTGCTTCATCATAAGGTAAGTGCATGTTTATTCTTCAAAACTATGTTTCAAAGGTATTATATTTGGCATTGCCACTAGCGAAATGTATAAGAGGTCCAGATGCTCCACATCCTCCCCAGCACTTTGTATTATCAGTTTTAACAATTTTATCCACTCTAGGATGTGTATGGTAGTATCTTATCTTAATTTTTAATTTCCCTAATGAATAATGGTGTTGAACATCTTTCTAGGTACTTACCATTTAAGTCTCTTCCTTGGGGAGACTTTCAACATGGTGGAGGAGTAAGATGTGGAGATCATCTTTCTCCCCACAAATACATCAGAAATACATCTACATGTGGAACAACTGCTACAGAACACCTACTGAACGCTGGCAGAAGACCTCAGACCTCCCAAAAGGCAAGAAACTCCCCACGTACCTGGGTAGGGCAAAAGAAAAAAGAAAAAACAGAGACAAAAGAATAGGGATGGGACCCACACTTCTGGGAGGGAGCTGTGAAGGAGGAAAATGTTTCACACACTAGGGAGCCCCTTCACTGGCAGTGATGGGGGATGGGTGGGGAGGAAGATTCAGAGCCACAAAGGAGAGTGCAGCAACAGGGGTGCAGAGAGCAAAGTAGAGAGATTCCCACACAAAGATTGGTGACAACCAGCACTCACCAACCTGAGATGCTGTTCTGCTCATCCACTGGAGTGGGTGGGGGTGGAGAGCTGAGGATAAGGCTTCAGAGGTCCAGACCCCAAGGAGAGGACTGGGGTTGGCTGCATGAAGACAGCCTGAAGGGAGCTAGTGTGCCACAGCTGGCCAGGAAAGAGTCTGGGGAAAAGTCTGGAACTGCCTAAGAGGTAAGAGACCATTGTTTCGGGGTGCATGAGGAGAGAAATTTCCTTCCCTGTGTGTGCACAGAAAGCAGAGCACCACCTAAGTAGCTCCAGAGATGGGCGCAAGCCATGGCTATCAACTCAGAACCCAGAGACAGGTACAAACAACTAACTTTGCTGCTGCTACCACCAAGAATCCTGTGTGCAAGTGCAGGTCACGACCCACACCTGCCACGGGAGCCTGTGCAGCACACCACTGCCAGGATCCTGTGGTCTAGGGACAACTTCCCCTGGAGAACACACGGTGCAACTCAGGCTGTTGCAATGTTACATTGGCCTGTGCCACCGCAGGTTCACCCTTCATTCCAATTGTTACTACAGTACCATTCCATCTCCCCAGCCTAAGTGAGCAAGAGAGCCCTAATCAGCTGCTACTTTAACCCCCTCCTGATTGGGCAGAGAGCAGATGCCTGAGGGCAGCCTACATGCAGAGGTGGGGCCAAAACCAAAGCTGAACTCCAGGAGCTGCGCGAACAAAGAGGAGAAAGGGAAACTTCTCTGTGAAGCTTCAGGAGCAGACTAAATCCCCACAAACATTTTGATAAACTTTGCAACAGAAGAACAACTGAATACACAATGAATGTTCCCCAAATTGAGGCAGTGGACTTTGGGAGCAACTGTAGACTTGGGGTTTGCTTTCTGTATCTAATTTGTTTCAGGTTTTATGTTTATCTTAGTTTAGTTTTTAGTGCTTATTATCATTGGTGGATTTGTTTATTGGTTTGGTTGCTCTCTTCCTTTTTTTAATTTTATTATTTTTCTAGTTTTGAATATATTTTATTTAAAAAATTTTTTTCCTCTTCCTCTTTTTGTGTGTATGTGTATGCTTCTTTGTGTGATTTTGTCTGTTTAGGTTTGCTTTTACCATTTGTCCTACGGTTCTATCTGTTTGATTTTTTTTTTTTCTTCCTTTTCTTCTGAGCCATGTGGCCAGCAGGGTCTTCGTGCTCCAGTCAGGTGTCAGGCCTGAGCCTCCGAGGTGGGAGTCCAGGACACTGGACAAACAGAAACCTCACAGCCCCATGTAATATCAATTGGCGAGAGTTCTCCCAGAGATCTTCATTTCAACACTAAGAACAGGTCCACCCAACGGCCAGCAAGCTCCAGTGCTGGATGCCCCATACCAAACAACTAGCAAGACAGGAACACAACGCCACCCATTAGCAGAGAGGCTGCCTAATGTCATACTAAGTTCACAGACACTCCAAAACACACCACCAGATGCAGCCCTGCCCACCTGAAGAACAAGATACAGCCCCACCCACCAGAACACAGGCACCAGCCCCCTCTACCAGGAAGCCTACACAAGCTGCTGAATCAAACTCACCCACTGGGGGCAGACACCAAAAACAACGGGAACTATGAGCATGCAGCCTGTGAAAAGTACACCCCAAACAAAGTAAGTTAAACAAAATGAGAAGATAGAGAAATATGCAGCAGATGAAGGAACAAGGTAAAAACCTAAGAGACCAAAAAATGAAGAGGAAATAGGCAGTCTAGTGGAAAAAGAATTCAGAGTAATGATAGTAAAGATGATCCAAAATGTCAGAAATAGAATGGAGAAAATACAAATGTTTAACAAGGACCTAGAAAATTAAAGAGCAAAAACAATGATGAACAACACAATAAGTGAAATTAAAAATACTCAAGAAGGAATCAATAGCAGAATAACTGAAGCAGAAGAATGGATAAGTGACCTGGAAGATAAAATAGTGGGAATAACTGTCACAGAACAAAATAAAGAAAAAAGAATTAAAAGAATTGAGGAGAGTGTCAGAGACCTGTGGGACAACATTAAATGCACCAACATTCAAATAACAGGTGTCTCAGAAGAAGAGAAAAAGAAAAGGTCTGAGAAAATATTTGAAGAGATTATAGTTGAAAACTTCTCTAACATGGGAAAGGAAACAGTCAATCAATTCCAGGAAGTGCATAGAGTCCCATACAGGATAAATCCAAGGATAAACATGCCAAGATACATATTAATCAAACTATCAAAAATTAAATTCAAAGAAAAAACATTAAAAGCAGCAAGGGAAAAGCAACAAATAACACACAAGGGAATCCCCATAAGGTTAAGAGCTGATCTTTCAGCAAAAACTCTGCAAGCCAGGAGGGAGTGGCAGGACATATTTACAGAGATGAAAGGGAAAAACCTACAACCAAGATTACCCTATCCAGCAAGGATCTCATTAAAAAATCAAGCAAGAAATTAAAACCTTTACAGACAAGCAAAACTTAAGGGAATTCAATGCCACCAAACCAGCTTTACCACAAAGGCTAAAGGAAATTCTCTAGGCAGGAAACACAAGAGAAGGAAAAGACCTACAATAACAAACACAAAACAATTAAGAAAATGGTAATAGGAACATAATTACCTTAAATGTAAATGGATTAAATGCTCCAACCAAAAGACACAGACTGGCTGAAACGATACAAAAACAAGACACATATATATATGCTGTCTACAAGAAACCCACTTCAGACGTAGGGACACATTCAGACTGAAAGTGAGGGGATGGAAAAAGATATTCCATGCAAATGGAAATCAAAAGAAAGCTGGAGTTGCAATTCTCATATCAGAAAAAGTAGACTTTAAAATAAAGACTATTATAAGAGACAAAGAAGGATACTATATAATGATAAAGGGGTCAATCCAAGAAGAAGATATAACAATTGTAAATATTTATCCACCCAACATAGGAGCACCTCAATACCTAAGCAAATGCTTAGAGCCACAAAAGGGGAAATCGACAGTAACATAAAAATAGTCGGGGACTTTAACACCCCACTTTCACCATTTCACCATTGGACAGATCATCCAAAATGAAAATAAATAAGGAAACACAACCTTTAAATGACACATTAGACAAGAAGGACTTAATGGATATTTATAGGACATTCCATCCAAAAACAGCTGAATACAGTTTCTTCTCAAGTGGTCATGGAACATTTTCCAGGATAGATCATATCTTGGGTCACAAATCAAGCCTTGGTAAATTTAAGAAAATGGAAATTGTATCAAGCACCTATTCTGACCATAACACTATGAGACCAGATGTCAATTACAGGAAAAAAAAAACTGTAAAAAATACAAACACATGGAGGCTAAGCAATATGCTACTAAATAACTAAGAGATCACTGAAGAAATCAAAGAGGAAATCAGAAAATACCTACAGACAAATGACAATGAAGAGAAAATGATCTCAAACCTATGGGATGCAACAAAAGCAGTTCTAAGAGGGAAGTTTATAGAAATACAATCCTACCTCAAGAAACAAGAAAAGTCTCAAATAAACAACCTAACCTTACACCTAAAGGAACTAGAGGAGAGGAACAAGAAAGACCCAAAGTTAGTAGAAGGAAAGAAATCACAAAGATCAGAGCAGAAATAAATGAGAAAGAAATGAAGGAAACAAGAGCAAAGATCAATAAAACCAAAAGCTGGTTCTTTGAGAAGAAAAACAAAATTGATAAACCATTAGCCAGACCCATCAAGAAAAAAAGGGAGAAGACTCAAATCAACAGAATTAGAAATGAAAAAGGAGAAGTAACAACTAACACTGTAGAATTACAAAGGATTATGAGAGATTACTACAAGCAACTATATGCCAATAAAATGGACAACCTGGAAGAAATGGACAAATTCTTAGAAAAGCACAACCCTCCGAGACTGAACCAGGAAGAAATAGAAAATATAAACAGACTAATCGCAAGCACTGAAATAGAAACTCTTATTAAAAATCTTCCAATAAGCAAAAGGCCAGGACCAGATGGCTTCCCAGGTGAATTCTATCAAAAATTTAGAGAAGAGTTAACACCTACCTTTCTCAAGCTCTTCCAAAACTTAGCAGAGGGAGGAACACTCCCAAACTCATTCCATCACTCTGATATCAAACCAGAAAAAGATGTCACATAACAAAGAAAACTACAGGCCAATATCACAGATGAACATAGATGCAAAAATCCTCAACAAAATACTAGCAAACAGAATCCAACAGCACATTAAAAGGGTCATACACCATGATCAAGTGGGGTTTACCCCAGGAATGCAAGAATTCTACAATATACAAAAATCAATTAATGTGATACATCATATTAACAAATTGAAGAATAAAAACCATATGATAAACTCAGTAGATGCAGAAGAAGCTTTTGACAAAATTCAATGCCGATTTACTGTAAAAGAATCCCCAGAAAGTAGGCATAGAGGGAACATAACTCAACATAATAAAGGGCATATATATGACAAACCTACAGCCAACATCCTTCTCAATGGTGAAAAACTAAAACCATTTCCTCTAAGATCAGGAAAAAGACAAGGTTGCCCACTTTCACCACTATTATTCAACATAGTTTTGGAAGCTTTAGCCATGGCAACCAGAGAAGAAAAAGAAATAAAAACAATCCAAATCAGAAAAGAAGAAGTAAAAGTATCACTGTTTGAAGATGACATGATACCATACATAGAGAATCCTAAAGATGCTAACAGAAAACTACTAGAGCTAATCAATGAATTTGGTAAAGTAGCAGGATACAAAATCAATGCACAGAGTCTCTTGCATTCCTATACACTAATGATGAAAAATTTGGAAGAGATATTAAGGAAACACCTACATTTACCATTGCAATGAAAAGAATAAAATACCTAGGAATAAACCTTCCTAAGAAGGCAAAAGACCTGTATGCAGAAAACTATAAGACACAGGTAAAAGAAATTAAAGATGATACAAACAGATGGAGAGATATATCATGTTCTTGGATTGGAAGAATCAACATTTTGAAAATGACTCTACTACCCAAAGCAATCTACAGAATCAATGCAATCCTTATCAAGCTACCAATGACATTTTTCACAAAACTAGAACAAAAAATTTCACAGTTTCTATGGAAACAAAAAAAACCCCAAGTAGTCAAAGCAACCTTGAGAAAGAAAAACGGAGCCTGAGGAATCAGGCTCCCTTACTTCAGACTATGCTGCAAAGCTACAGTAATCAAGACAGTATGGTACTGGCACCAAAACAGAAATATAGATCAATGAAACAGGATAGAAAGCCCAGAGGTAAACCCACACACATATAGTCACCTTATCTTTGAAAAAGGAGACAAGGGTATACAGTGGAGAAAAGAGAGCATCTTCAATTAATGGTGCTGGGAAAACTGGACAGCTACATGGAAAAGAATGAAATTAGAACACTTCCTGACACCATACACAAAAATAAATTCAAAATGGATTAAAGACCTAAATATAAGGTCAGACACTATAAAACTCTTAGAGGAAAACACTGGCAGAGCACTCTATGACATAAATCACAGCAAGATCTTTTTTGACCCACCTCCTAGAGTAATGGAAATAAAAACAAAAATAAACAAATGGGATCTAATGAAATGTAAAAGCTTTTGCCCAGCAAAGGAAATCATAAACAAGATGAAAAGACAACACTCAGAATGGGAGAAAATATTTGCAAATGAATCAAATGACAAAGGATTAATCTCCAAAATATACTAGCAACTCACACAGCTCAATATCAAAGAAACAACCACCCAGTCCAAAAGTGGGCAGAAGACCTAAATAGACATTTCTCCAAAGAAGACATACAGATTGCCAACAAATACATGAAAGGATGCTCAACATCACTAATCATTAGAGAAATGCAAATCAAAACCACAATGAAGTATAACCTCACACACCGGTCAGAATGGCCATCATCAAAAAAATCTACAAACAGTAACTGCTGGAGAGGGTGTGGAGAAAAGGGAACCCTCTTGCACTGTTGGTAGGAATGTAAATTGATACAGTCACTATGGAGAACAGTATGGAGGTTCCTTAAAAAACTAAAAATAGAACTATCATATGACCTAGCAATCCTACTACTTGACATATACCCTGAGAAAACCATAATTCAAAAAGAGACATGTACTACAATGTTCATTGCAGCACTATTTACAATAGCCAGGACATGGAAGCAACCTAAGCGTCCATCGACAGATGAATAGATAAAGAATGTTCCATATGCAATGGAATATTACTCAGCCATAAAAAGAAATGAAATTGAGTTATTTTTAATGAGGTGGATGGATCTAGAGTCTGCCATACAGAGTAAAGTAAGTCAGAAACTGAAAAACAATACCGTATGCTAATATATATATATGGAGCCTAAAAAAAGAAAATGGTTCTGATGAACCTAGGGGCAGGACAGGAATAAAGACGAAGATGTAGTGAATGGAATTTAGGGCATGGGGAGTGAGTAGGGTAAACTGGGACAAAGTGAGAGACTAGCATTGACATATATACACTACCAAATGTAAAATAGATAGGTAGTGAGAAGCAGCTGCATAGCACAGGGAGATCAGCTCAGTACTTTGTGACCACCTAGAGCGGTGGGATAGGGAGGGTGGGAGGGAGGTGCAAGAGGGAGGCTTATGGGGATATATGTTCACTTTGTTATACAGCAGAAACTAACTGAACATTGTAAAGCATTTATACTCCAATAAAGATATTATACTCCATTGTAAATCAATTATACTCCAATAAAGATGTTAAAAGAAAATCTCTTCTTTGGTTGGTTGTTTATTCAAATCCTTTGCTCATTTTTTATTTGGTTTTCTGTCATCGTCTTATTCAATTATAGCGTTCTAGGTCTCCTAGAAGATGTACTCTAGACACAAATCCCTTACCAGATATGTATTTACTGCATCACTTTTTAAATCATTTAATCAGATAAACTCAGGTTGAAAGGATGTTCTGAAGGGTGAGATAAAATACTCCTCATTCTTTTCTCAGATTGGCTCTCTACCTCTACTGATCAGAGAGAAAAATGAGAAAATTTTGTCCCTCTGCCTTTCTGGAGCTATGGGGAGAAGAACAATGCATAGAGGCAATATTCATGACTTCATGCTTTCTTATGTACCAATGGTGTAACTTTATCACCTTTTTCTTCTCTACCACTTTGAGGCAGCATCCAGCCACATGCCCAAATCTCTAAGACTCTGTTCTAATTCATGGTGCCTTAAAGACTGCTTTGATAGGCACTCTTTTGTAAGAATGTATGATTACAAGATTTCAGCATTTTCTCCCACTCTGACATCTTATGTTATTCTCAGATAAAGAGCATAATAAAATTATATTTGATCATGATGGATCTTGGAAAAAACACCTTAGTAAATAGAAAAGACTGCTTGTCTTCTGGAAATTTTGCCTGCATTTTTCACCACTAAAGAGGTTCATCACTAAAATGATTTATGGTAATGAGAAAGTAGTCACTCAGGTTTAGTTTTCTTCCTCAAAGATACTTTGTAAACTCATTCTTAAAATTCTGGTAACCTTAGTTTCTATGTTAACTTAAAAATTTTTTTTATAGTTTTTTCTCTAGGTTTGAACGTTATTAACTCTTTGAGATAAATAACTGACTAACAAAAGAGCTCTGACTAATTCTTGGATCATAATTTTCCATATAATATATGTATTTTTGCTCATTATCTTTTGGGTTAGGAAGAACTCCACTCGAAAATTTCATTTTAATATGTCATTGATAATATTTACACTAATACTATTATATTGCACTTATGTTTTATTAATATTGAGACATGAAGAATTTCTTTCATTGGAGTTGATAGATGTTAAGATTAAGTAATTAATCACTAAAACTCTACCCTAGAAATGTATTAAGAAGAATATGGTGAATTAAAATATATATATATAGAGAGAGAAAGAGTGGTCAAGAATTATCAAAGGAAAAATATTCATTCTATAGAATTTAAATATCACCAAACCTTCAATGGAACCCTGCTTCCATGAGGGAGCACTGCATTCTTTCCACCATGCTTGATTCATATCACACAAAATAATCCCCCTTCCATTTCTATTATTCATACAATGATTTTTTAAGTTTTTTATTCTGTGCCAACAAAATTCTTTTCCATGTAAATTCAGTATGATTTAATATATAATGAAAGTAAATAGTGATTGAAATAGAACTTGTAAAATGCAAAAGGAAGTTATGATCCCCAAAGCCAATAAACACAAAATAAGAGATGAAAAGTAAGGCTTGAGGAGAATCTCTGAGGTTCAAGTGTTTTATTTCTTAACAGAGTAGAAGAAATTATGAGCAGCCTCTTTGGTTTAGGACATTGGAGCCTTTAGAGAGCTGGGTCAAATCAGATAAAAAGGGACATAAGAAAAGTAAAGCAGTAGCAGTTTTACTGCTTTATAGCAGTAATATTCACCATTTATTGAACATTTACTACATGCCAGGCCTCATTCTTTGTGCTTTACACATATTAACTACAGACAGTCCCTGACTTAGGATGGTTCAATTTACAATTTTTCAACTTTATGATGGTGCAAAAGTGATATACATTCGGTAGAAACCATACTTTCGATTTTTATCTTTTCTCAGACTAGGCCATGTAGTATGATACTCTCTTGTGATGCTGGGTAGTGGCAGTGAGCTGCAACTCCCATTTTGCCATGAGATCATGAGGGTAAGAAACCATTACAACGATTCTGTACCCATGTAACCATTCTGTTTTTCACTTTCAGTCCAGTAGCCTGAAAAATTACAGTCTGAATAAATTACAGTAGGCTTTGTGTTAGAAAATTTTGCCAAACTTTAATCTAATGTAAGTGTCCTGAGCACATTTAAAGCAGGCTAGGTTAAGCTAGGATGTTTCATAAGTTAGGTGTGTTGACCTAAAATAAATAGAGTGCCAGGTATTTTTCCAGCAAAGATGGGTTTATTCAGGATCGGCAGAGAATTGCAACTTGTGGTCTGCAGCTATGATGAGCCGTGTGCAAGTACCTGCACAGCGAAGGAATTAGAAAACTTTTATAAGGGGAAAAAGGAAGTTGGGAGGACTATAGTAAACAAAGAGTCCATGGCTTTTTATTGGCTGAGCCCTTGCCAGGAAAAAAGAGGCATTTTTCTTCTTCCTGTTGGGCTCTGCTATCATCCTTCTGGTCTTCCAAATCAAATTGAGGTTCTGTTTATTAATTTTTTACATTTTCCCCTTTTGATCAACATCTTTCTTTCAAAGCATTACCGATAAAGAGTCAGGTTTTATAGTTTCAGCAGCTTTTTCTCACTCAGTGTCAGGAAGGACCTTTCCTGGGTGCACTGTCTCATGTCAGAGGGAAAGTGCACAGATTGGAAAGCTATTCAGGTCACATTCAAGTAATGAGGAAAGGTCGGAGGGAGAATTTTCAGGTGCTTTTTTAATCTAAAAATATGTTTTAAAATATCTGTCCATATATTAAGATCATAGACATTAGAGATCATCTGAAGCTTTATGTCATCATGAAAAGTTTGGTGACAAACTTCCAACAGGTCTGGTCTGGATATCTTGGGAAAGCTGTCTCAATATATCACCTGCTTCATTTCCAAGAAATCTTTACTTTCAGGTCACCAGATGATGTGCAGGTCTAGGTGGGGTTCAGTGCTTCTTTAGGTGTGTCACTTAGGTGAGTCCAAGGGTCTAATCCTTGGAGTTTGGTGTCATAAGGGCTGGTAAGCAGTACCTGTTTGGGGCCTCTCCAGTGAGGTTGAAGTAAGTTTATGTGGAGGTGTCTTTCCCAATAGACAAAAATCTCCAGGTTACAAGGTGTGATGCTTAAGGTCTTCATCTCCCAAGAGTACATTGTGAAAAGATTGCTCTACCAAATCATGGTTATTTTCAATAGAAGTAATTAGCTCTCTGCAATACTGGGGTATCTCTCCTTTTATCAGTTATGGGTCAAAAGAAGCAGGAGCCAAGTGCATTGGGTGTCCTGTAAATATCTGAAAGGGTGAGAGTTTATGAGTTTCAAAAGGGGTGGATCTGAGATTTAGAAGAACCAGCGGCAATGCCTTTGGCCAAGGTATCTGGAGGACCTCTACAAATTTGCCAGTTGAGTCTTAATAATGCCATTAGTGTATGCCACAGAACCAGAGGACTGAGGGTGGTAAGCACAGTGAAAGAGTTGTAAAACCACCTAAACAGCGCAGACTTGTTGAAACAAGTAAAATGTGGCCAGTAAAATGTGCTCCTCAATCACTTTGAAGTTGGAGAGGAGTTCCCCAGGTGGGCTCAATCTTTTCCCAAAGGACTTTAGCCACACAAGAGGCAGTACCTTATCTGCAAGGGAAGACTTCAGACAGGTATGAGTACCTTCAGACTATAACTAACACATATCTATAACCATTAGATAGAGGAAGTTGTATGAAATCCATTTGCTAGACCTTGAATGATCCATTAGGTAGTTTAAAATGTCTGTGTGCAGTATGAACAGGCTCCCCTGGGTTTTACTTCAGACAAAAGGGCCAAGTGAGGTAGGCACTTTCTGCAGCCTTGTTAATGTTTTCTCACCAATATTCGTTCATGAAAGCTATCATTTTTCCAGTAGACCAATGGTTTAATGCCTGTGCAGTGGTGAGGAGTGGGAAATTTAAAGTCTCTGGTAGAACTGGATTATTATTTGGTCCAAACCAGAACTTGCTCTTTTCATCAAATCAACAATCGTTGAACTTCCAATCTTGTTTTTCCTTTTCTGAGGCCAATTTTTGGGCTTCTATAGCCAGTTTTTCTAAATTATCATTTGGGGAAATATCCCTTTAGACCATGACAGAGGTTTGGCTTCTGTTGGTCCCTTTAAGGGCAGCACCCCTTATGGAAATGTCAGCAAGGTGATTTCCCTTAGCTTTCAGAGAGCCAAGTTTAAAATGCCCTGGAATCTCAATAGCTAAACAGCAGGTAAAATATTGCATCTAATCGTTCCTGAACATAGGGATCATCTTTAATTTTATTTCCGCTGGACGTAAGGAAGGCACATTGCTTCCACAACATTCTAAAATCACGAGCTGCTCTGAAAGTATATCTACTATCAGTATAAACATTGAAAGTTTGTCCTTAGCTAAGGTACAAGCCTGTGTAAAAGCGTATAATTCAGCCTTTTGGGCCAAAGTAGCCATAGGTAAAGATGCTGCCTTGACAACATCAGAAGGAGTTGCAATAACATACCCAGCCCAAGATGTGCAGTGGTTACTTTTTAAAGAAGAATGGTTTGTGAACCATGAGAAGTCAGAATTACTCAGAAAACTTTCCTGTAGATCATCAGGAGGAGTCAGGAGGTGGTCCATCAGCATTAAGCAGTCATGAGGGACTTCGTTGGCAACAGAGGGAAGAAGAGTAGCAGTGAACAAAAGGACTTTATATGAGGTGAGGCAACTGACTGAGAAATGTTGAATGTGATGAGAATTCAGGAGAACCTTTACTACCCGAGGTACAAACATGGTAAAGGAGGACCCCGCAACAATTTCTCCAGTGGTGTTAACCAAAAAAGCAGTGCTGTAACGGCTCTAAGGCAAGGGGGGTATCCCCATACCACAGGGTCCAGTCGTTGACTATAACACCCTATGGGTTGATGGATGGTCCCCGTGTTTTGGGGTAAGTATATCAAGGGCATTCCCTTCCTTTTCATATACAATAAGGAAAAAGGGAATCTGATAATTGGGATGCCTGAGAGAAGGTGGGTTCATCAATTCTCCTATAAGGCCTTGAAGACTGTGTCGTCCTCTTCTTCCCATAAAATTGGTTCTGAGTTGTAATTGTTTAGTAAAACATACAGAAGTTTGGCCATAAGAGAGAAATTTGGCAACTAATTTCATCAATACCCAACTAGCCTGAGAAAACCTCTAGTTGGCACTTAGTTTTGGGTTTGGGGAAACTTAGGACACCGTGAAGTCTATCTAGATCTAAATAGCCCTTGCTCTAGTATCAGATGACCTAAATATCAAACCTGAGTTTGGGCAAATTGCAATTTTTCCCTGGTGACCTTATGTCCCTATGAGGCTAAAAGTTTTAGCAATTGGATGCTCTCTTTCTCTGAGGAGGCTGGAAAAGGAGAGCAAAGAGCAAATCATCCACGTGTGGCAACAGAGTAGAAACTCTAGGGAACTTTACATCACCCAGATCAGCCTTCAGGATTTGGGAGAAATAAGAGGCCTATAAGTAAAACCCTGAGGCATTACTGCTCCAGTGAATTGTTTTTCTTCCCAAAGGAAGGTAAAAAGGTATTGGCTGGCTTCATCAACTGGAATACTAAAGAATGCACTGCATAAATCAGTTACGGTAAAGAATTTGCTTCCGGTGGGAATGGATGTTAGTGACATGTGAGGGTTAAGAACAATAGGGTGTTGAGGGATACCAACGTTGCTTACTTTTCGGAGGTTCTGGAAAAACCTCCACCCTCAGCCCTTAGGTTTTCTCAGTGGTAAAATGGGAGTGTTACAAGGGCTAGTACAAAGGAGAGTGAGGTCTTGAGCCCTGTAGTCTTCTATTGTGGGCTTTATGCCTTGAAGGGCTTCTTTCCTTATAGGGTATTGATTAATTCTAGGAAGAAGTTTTGAGAAATCTCTCTGAATTTTGATGGGAGGTGCACCGTGAATTTTACCAATGCAAGTCAGAGATTTTGCCCATAAGGAAGGTAATAGTTGATTCAATAGGTACAAATGATCAGTGTTTCCAGAATGTCAGAGACAGAACAAATAAAAGATGTCAAAAGGTATTTTATTTCTCTGGGTGGGTTGTTTTGATGACTACTTCCAATTCTAGAATGATTTTCCCCTTTTGGAGGAAAGCAATTTCATCATGATACTTCTCTAAGAAGTCTTGGCCTAATAAATGGTTAATCACTGTTGTTTATACTATTCAGTATAAGACAGATTTTTTCTGTAATTTAACTTCATTTATGGATATCATATACATTTCTCTGTCAAACTCTGTTACAAAGGAACTCAATTCCTCCTTTCTGGTTGAAATGTGCAAACTCCTGCCTATTCTTGAATAACGGATAAGCAAATTGCAAAGCACGTTCTGAGCTATATTCTTTCTTGACACTTGGTATGGTGATGTAGGCGGGGCCATCTAAAATTGTATATACACTAGGAAAGTGTTCCATTTATTCCTTATTCTAAGCTGAAATGCAATAAAACATTTTAAAATAATATTTTCAGGGCACCTGTGTTAGCCAAAGAAATCAAAGGTATGACTTAGATAATGTTTAGTGGTGATTCAGTGTAATTTCTAAGAGTCCCATCTAGCAATGTTTGATGTAGACCAGTGGTTGTCAACTAAACACAAATCCTTGACCCTGAGGACATGTGGCAATGTCTAGAGACCTGTTTTATTGTCAGAACTGAGGGGAGTGCTACTGGCATCTAGAGGGGAGAGGCCAGGGATGCTGCTAGACATCCTACAATGAATAGGATATCCAGCCCCAAATGTCAATAGTGTCAAGGCTAAGAAACCTTGGAGTAGATGAACTGCTAATGAAGACAATAAAAATAGTAAGTTAAAATGATTACATGAGGATATAGACACAAAATGAAGGTAAGTAGGTAATTTTTAAAATAAGTTTTAGAATACCAAATGTTCTATCACAGATTGCTTACCTCTTCAACATTCAAGATTCATTTAGGACACAGAGAGGATGAGTAGTTCTAAATCACCTACTGTAGTGAGTTGAATGGTCATGCCCCAAAAGATATGTCCACCTGGATCCCATGGATGTGACATTATTTGGGAAAAAAAAAATCTTTATAGATGTAATTAAATCAAGAAACCATAATTCAAAAAGAGTCATGTACCAAAATGTTCATTGCAGCTCTATTTACAATAGCCCAGAGATGGAAACAACCTAAGTGTCCATCATCGGATGAATGGATAAAGAAGATGTGGCACATGTATACAATGGAATATTACTCAGCCATAAAAAGAGACGAAATTGAGCTATTTGTAATGAGGTGGATAGACCTAGAGTCTGTCATACAGAGTGAAGTAAGTCAGAAAGAGAGAGACAAATACCGTATGCTAACACATATATATGGAATCTAAGAAAAAAAAATGTCATGAAAAACCTAGGGGTGAAACAGGAATAAAGACACAGACTTACTAGAGAATGGACTTGAGGCTATGGGGAGGGGGAAGTGTAAACGGTGACAAAGCGATAAAGAGGCATGGACATATATACACTACCAAACGTAAGGTAGATAGCTAGTGGGAAGCAGCCGCATAGCACAGGGAGATCAGCTCGGTGCTTTGGGACCGCCTGGAGGGGTGGGATAGGGAGGGTGGGAGGGAGGGAGACGCAAGCGGGAAGAGATATGGGAACATGTGTATATATATAACTGATTCATTTTGTTGTGAAGCTGAAACTAACATACCATTGTAAAGCAATTATACTCCAATAAAGATGTTAAAAAAAAAAAAAAAAAGAATCCTGAAATGAGATCATCCTGAATTATCTGTGTTGCCCCTAAATTCAATGATAGATGTCCTAATAACACAGAAGAGTTCAAAGCCCAGGGGAGAAATCTCCATGAAGACAAGGGTAGAAATTGGAATTATGTAGCCACAAGCCAAGGAAGGCTTGGAGCCACCAGAAGCTGGGATAGGCAAGGAAGTATTCTCCCCTAGTCTGCTAAAGGAGCACAGCCCTGCTGACACCTTGGATTTCAGACTGTGGCCTCCAGAACTGTGAAAGAATAAAAAAAGAAAAAGACTACTTCATGGACACAAGAGGTCTAGAATAGTTGAAAAGATCAGAGTAGACCTATCAGAACTCTTTAACCCTGCCAATAGAATGGGCCAAAATGACTGCTAAGCCAAATCAGTCTCTCTCTGGGAGCCCTCTACTGGACATTATGTTCTGCCAGACTGAACTGGCCATGAGAGATGAGCTCTATATAGACACTTGTCCAAAAGCCAAGACCAGAACCAAAATACACTTAAAAGGTCAAGGCCAGAGAGGTGCAATTTGTTAGGACATTTACCCAATGGCCTTTATTTCATCTTGAATGTGAAGAACATAGCATAGTTTGTAGCACGCCCAGACAAAAATAAGCCCTATTGCAAAGAGAATTCTTTAAGGATTACCTTTTACCTGTTTTCCTCTTTTTTGAACACCAGAATTATGAGTCTAGTATGGAGTGCCTACTAAGTCCAAGATTCATTCATTCAGCAAATATTCACTGAGTCTTGTTCTAGATATCTATCTATGGAACCCCAGTGTGGGTTTTTTAACTCAGGACTTTATGAAGTGGACAAGTGGATTTGCTGACCTGAAGATCAGTAATGAGAGCCATATAAAGTTGATCATGCCTTCTTGGACATGAGGAACTCTATACCAATATGGATATTGGAGATTGGCACTCCATTTCCTGTGGCATAAGAAGCTGGTAATAATCTTCAACCAGCATGGCTGAAAGAAGAGTGTTTTGTTCTATTATTCTTTGCCTTACAAAATCAGTCTTGAGATATGTGCTCCTTTCTTTAAAGACCTTATTACTAATCTAACATACTCATCATATACCCTTATTCCAAATGCAATTTTTAAGTATGTATCAATTTACTTGATTTTTACTGAGAATTTGTTTTTCTTCACTATTTCTTAGAGACTTCTGGGTGGGGCTGAGATGAATACTCAGTGCTACACATACTTTATTTGGTGGCTGTTGGATTAGCATTCTTATCTCTGGAGTGGTGTGGAAAGGGTGCTTTAAATCCTTTTTGGTGGGAAAGTTACTTCTTGCTCAGAAAGTGATTAGCAAAGAGATTCACTGTTGGTCGAAATCTTGGGTGCCATGATGCTTCCCGTTTAACAAAATTATCTGTCTCCTGGGTGTCAGCTTATCAGAGTTCAGTGGTGATTTGGACAGAAAGCAGTACAGTTTAGTCACTTCATAGCTAACAGTTTTCATGTGGGATACAAAAGCATTATTATGTCTTTGGCAGTAACACAAAAGGGTTGTGCTTTAGGAAGTCTTCACTAACTTTATCGAAATGTTAGGAATATATTCTAAAATTTTTACTTTTTAAAAACTCATTGGTCCACATATTTAAAAAGTCAAAACAGTATTCTAAGCCTCTCCTATAGTTATGTATCCTTACAATCTTATCAGCTCTTATAGTGAAGTATCTTAGGTTTGCTGCCTACAGGGTATTTTTCTTTCATTAGCTGAAAGTAGCCCCTATTCACCATTAAATCTAAATTATCCAGGGATCAATCATTCATATACCACCTTTTTCCTCTTCCTCATTTTCCCTGCTTTGGACTTAACTTGCTGTTTTTTTATCACTACCTTCAAGGAGTGGAAAAAGAATAAAACTGAAAGACAAACCAGGTAACTTTACCACTGAATTTAAAGATGTGGAGACAATCAAATTTAATGGCTAGAATAGAAAGTTATCTCTGGCTTGATTTACCCATGCTAGCCCTGCTGCTCATTAGTGCTGACACTCGAGTTGATTGTAGTGAAAAATGTCCTAATGTGCAGTTTAATTTTGAATAGCTGCTTCTTGGGGTTAAGGCACTCTGCTGGCAAGCCCTGGGTGCATCTGTGGGCAAGCTGGGAAAACTGCTTCCCGAAAATTCGATGGTGCGAAAGCAGCACTGTTGCCCCTCTTTGAGAGTTCCAAGTTACCAAAATGTGCTTTGAAATCATTTGCAAAACAAAAATAATACATGCTGAATCATACTATTCTTGTCAGATACCTCTGCCACAAAATCCACTGTGCAGTAACTCATAAATTTCTTTCTGGTTAAATAGCCATAGTTTTAACACAAACAAAGATTAATCCGACTCATCAAGAAGAGAGAGAAGGGCTTCCCTGGTGGCACAGTGGTTGAGAGTCCGCCTGCCGATGCAGGGGACACGGGTTCGTGCCCCGATCCGGGAAGACCCCACATGCCGCGGAGTGGCTGGGCCTGTGAGCCGCGGCTGCTGAGCCTGCACGTCCGGAGCCTGTGCTCCGCAACGGGAGAGGCCACAGCAGTGAGAGGCCCGTGTACCACAAAAAAAAAAAAAAAGAAGAAGAAGAAGAAGGAGATATGATTGGATTCCATTTACAAATGCTAACTGGAAAAGAGTAGAGTTGTAAGATCTTATTCAGTCCTGTGCTGCACTGAGAAGGGGTCTTTAAAAGAACAGGTTACAAAGAAAACTGAGCTTTGGCATGTGTCATCGTTTCATTAATTTGCAAAGATGTATATGCAACATAGCCACCACAAAAAGCATCTCATATAGATGTCCATCATTCCTTCTTCTGCCTCTAATATAATAGATCACAGATGGTGCTTTGCTCTATAGTGAGACTCTTGAGTATCAGTGTCCTCTCTGCGTAGCCCATGCTCTTAATTAACAGAAATAGCCAGGCCTCAGAGTAAATGAAGGGTTCCATTAAGAGAACTTTCAAAACTACTGAGATTTATTCTTTTAAGCCAAAACTTTAAAAGATGTTAACCATTTCAATAGAAATTTTGCAGGAATGAATTATACTCCACAGTGCTTTCTGCAACCATAATTCTAACTGTGACGGACGTGTAGTTAACATTATAATAATCAATGATTGAAGCAGGCTGTAGCATGGCCCTGCCCTGGGGACACTGAAGTGTGGAGAACTGTGTCTAAATACTCACAGAAGCACTATGCATTTTGACTTTAGCCATTTACTCAACACACACTTACTGAGCATTTACTATACTAGATATTATGCTAATTACTAGAACCACAAGGCTGCAAAGACATTAACCCTCTCCTCTAAAAGCTTACAATCTACTGGGAAAGAGTGACAAATAAAGATGTAGTTTATAATTACCTTTAGTAAATGCTCCTAACACACACAAGAATAGAACTTTCCTGGGAGAGTCAAGGAATAATTCTTAATATTTTATTTTATTGAAAATATCTGTATTGCTCTTTGTGATTGTAAACATACAGTGGAAAGATTTACAAAATATGAAAAAGTGTAAAGGAGAAAATAAAACCACTTATAAGCTCATTATTGAGTCCTAACCACTCATGACTTGTGGATATATTTTCTTCTGAATTATTATGGAGACTGTTTATATAATTGGTGTGTTTTTTTTCTCCAGGTTATCATGATGCATGCAGCTTACCTCTAGTCTACCTACCTGTCCTGCCCACCTCATAAATTCCTGCTTTTTATCACAATTGGCTGGGAAATCAGACAACCAAACTTGTTCAGATGGTGTCTAAAAGAATAGTAAATTACACTGGGTACAGGTCTGAGGGCCTCTTCTCAAAGAAAAGAGCATGAGCTTCAGCACATGGTTTCTATTTTGGATCCTCAGAGGTCTTTTTTTCCCCTCGTTTCCTGGGTTTCAGCTGTGTTCCTGGTACTTAAGGTTATTGGATAGATGACCTCTCCGTAAGCGAGCTGCTTTTTTCTAAACGTAGTTCCTGAGTTTTAGAAACTAATGAGAATTTGGCAATGCCTGACTATCAATAGCTTGTCACTATTAAGCAGTGAGCAAAAATGGCCTCAATTTTAAGCCTCTACTTCAGCCCAGGAGGAGCTTGACAATCTGGGCAACTGGAACCTGATACTAATTATATTTGCCTTCATCTAGGGTTGCCAGATAAAATATAGGGCACCCAGTTAAATTTGAATTTGAATTGGTATTTTTTTTAGTATAAGTATGTCCCATGCAATAATTGGGACACACTTATATATATATAATTTATCTGAAATTCAGATCTGAGTGTCTTGTTCTTTTATTTGCTACATTTGGCAACTCCACCTCCATCGTCTCCAGGTACCCAGTCACCATAATCAGACCCTTCTCCCTCTTTTCCTTCTTTTTCCTTACTCACAAGACTAGCCAGAAAGGCTCAGTTGAGTGGAGCTGACTTCGCTTCTTACTCGGTTATATTTCAAGCAGTTTAAACATACGGCTTAAACATATTTGTTGGCGGAACAATATCTTTTAAATAAAAGAAATGCATTAACATAAATACAGAGCCCCATCCTAAAATAGTTAAATCAAGGTGAAAGTATGTGTGTGTGTGTGTAAGTGTGTTTGTGTGCGTGCGCACGTGCAACCATTGAAAGTTTAAAAGAGAAATTATTTTCCATTTTAATCTCATAATCTAAATCATAAAGATTTGAACGGAAAGTTTTGGACATTTCCAGTGAAAGTTGAGTTTCAAAGTTATGGGGGAAGTTACCTAAAAAATAAACTGTTTTTTTCCAATGCCTTTTTAGAGATTCTAAAACGGTAGTCAAAGGAATGAATCTATTCCTTTAAAGCTACTGCTAACACTAAGGAAGTGCCTTGAGGTGATTGATCTACTTTTCTTCCTGATGATGACCATGATGATGATGCTTTTTAGAAAATGCGTTTTTGAGAATTAGAAACTCAGGGGTGTTTTCTTATTTAATGTGTAAAATTCTGAGTTATTCTCTTATATTAAGGCCAAAAAAGGCATGGATTAGAATTCTACCTCTGATCTTTACTTACTAGATTGGAGAAATCACTTAAATGCTTTGAGCTCCAACCCGAGTATCTGAACAATGGGGTAGCAATATTGGGGATTTATGAAGACAGGATGGGGTAATATCTATGAAAGTATCTGGCCTTCAACAGTGGGTACCCAGTAAATGTCTTTCAATTCTTTGGGGGATATAATTGCTGTTAGTCACTAAAATATCTGGCAATTAGAGGGGTATAAGTTTCCACAGCTGATCCCTGCTTCTGGTGATAAATCTGGGACTGCAAAGTTCAAGTCCTCCTTCCCTCTTTTCCCTTTCTTCTACGTATCATAACATGTGTAAAGTTAATTTGTAGCCCTTGTTATAACGTCCCTTTCACTTCTTGCCAAATGCCAAAGCTGTATGTAGAGGATATTTTTCTCTTCTGCTGCTAATCTATTACATTACCTGACAGCTAATAGGCCAGAGATCTTGCATCTAGGGCACTGATATTTTGTATAATTTCACCTTTCCTCTGAAAAGCATGTATCTACTAATTTTTTTTTTTACATTCTTGATGAAAGAAAAGTATTACAGCCTCTTATCACATAAAATTCAGCCAACTTTATAAAGGTTTCATATAAAGTTTTGCTTATATTAAAGGTCAAATGAGTAGGTCTACAGGCTTCCTGGCTCTTCCTGCATCCACTTCTCCAATGAAATGCAGGAAACACTGGGACATGTTTTTCAGTGAACAGCAGCATCCATCACTTAAGTTCTCACCAGTTTTCTCTTCTGTTTGAGTTAGTCTCGAACAATGAAACTGCACATCATGAAGTGTCTTGTACATTTTGCTTCATATGACTTTGAAAATAGTGGCACTCTGGCATTTTATATTAGGCATCATTTTGTTAGGGAACCACTGACTGGAACCACCCTCCTTGGCCAGGCATGGCGATAACTGCTTGCCTGAGTTGTCTCATAACAGGAGGTCCAGATAAGGAACATGGTGGTGCTGCTGAAAACTAACCAGGAGAATGTGGGAGGGGCCTAAAGGGGGAGGAGACAATCAACCTCCCAGAATCCATCACGCTGCAATCCATCTTGGCTGACCGATGCGTGTGTCACCAGGAAGGGCCCTGAGTCAGAATGATTGGCCAGAGACAATCCAGAAACTAACCCCATTACCATAAAACCTGAGACTGCGAGCCACGTGGCAGAGCAGTTTTCCTGGGTTCCCTTACCCTGCTGCTCTCCTCCTGGGCACCCCTTTCCAATAAAGTCTCTTGCTTTGTCAGCTCGTGTGTCTTCTCAGACAATTCATTTCTGACTGTTAGACAAGACCCACTCTTGGGCCCGGGAAGAGGTCCCCCTTCCTGCAATAATTTCACTCACATTTGTGACCACTTCTCTGCATAGGAACTGGGAGAAGAAAAGAAAGACTTAGATCCATCCACCAGGAGAGTTCAGCCATTCTGACTGGTGTGGGAGGGAGTGATCTCAGAAACCAAAGGAAAGAGAAGAGGTTTGGTTTAATCCAGCACTCTGGGGCTAGCAATAGGGCCTGAGGGCGGGGGAGAGGGGTTAATGACTCTGGGTGTAGTTTGCTAGCTAATTATGGGAAGTGGACCAAACAACTCTAATTCTCATGTTAATTGAATGATCCCTCAAACTAAAACTTTGGAACTCAAGCTGCCTTGTTCCAGAACCCCAGGTTGAGTATACCAGAGAAGGAACATTTTAACTCTCATTTTGCAGTGAGGGGTTTGTCTTTGAATCACCTTCTAAGCACAGCAGATTTTCCAGATAGAAGAAAAATCTTGCATTTTAGGTGATGCCTGTTCCAGTTTCACCAACATCGGGGATGCAAGATAGCCCGTGTAGCACAGGTGGGAAGGAAGCGGCTGGGAGCAGAGTCTTAGCCTCTAAGTGGTTTTGGTGTTTGGTCCTGGAATTTTGGCATCCTGGCTCTCTAGTTATATAGGGATGAATGAGAGTACTGGAGTGCTGAATGTCCTAACCCTTGAGGTACAAGCAGAATTGGTAAAGCCCTAGCTAAGTCTAACACAGAATGGACATCTTTTATACCACTCAATGACCCTCCACTTTCAGTCACAGAGGCATAGACCCAACTTCACTGACATTGCATGGAGAGATTTTCCTGGTGGCCATGACAGCAGTGGTCATGGAAACAGTATTTTAACCTTAAATCATTTCTTCCATGGATCCGAGAGCCAAAGACCAGAAAGTTCTGACTTTCTAGCCATGGCAGCAAGCAGCAAATAGTAAGTGTCCCTGGAGATGTTAGAAATATTTGAGGAGGGAAACTCTACAAGGCACTTGACTTCCTAAGAGTTAGGCAGAAGGATAGTTCAGGAAAATAAATGTATAATATTAATACCAATGAGATTATCTCTGTACACACTGGTGGATGGAATCCACAATACTTGAGTTACTTTTGAATTTATATTCCCACATGTTTATTTATTGATGTCTCAAAGAAATATTATTGCACATCTACTAGGTGTTAAACACTGTGTTGTACTCAGGGGACACAGTAGAAATACAATAGACGTGGCCTCTAACTTCCCTTTATGAAAATTTTAGTTTAGCTCTTGTATATCTCCAAGGAAACTTTACTGTTTTAAAATAATCTTTTCATTAATTTAAGGCATTGAAATCCAAGGACTAAAATAGAAACCTTGCAAGTATATATAATAAATAGCTAGGCATGGATGCTACATTTAGTGTATAGAAATACTGATGGTTGCTATTGTTTTCTATAATATGGTAGTGAGGCAGTACAGTTTCATTTATGCTCTCGTCTGTAAAATGGTCCTTCTCCTCCAAGTGAGATGCTCAGCCTCTAGATTCTATCTCACAACTTTCGCATGCAGGAATGAAAGGGAAACCTGGCCAGCAAGCCAGATGAACTAAATCCACCTCAGCAATCAAATGAATAACAGTGCAGCGAAAAAGGCTGATGTTAGATATTTCCAATTAGGAAAGATAGGGCAAATAATTTTCCAACTCCAGACTCTCAAAAATAAAAAATCACTATTCCATTTTATGATAAATATGTTTGCTTAGAGTACTACCTACAATCTGAAATATAGCTTGGTCATTTGGATCCTCCTTAATGGTACTATGTACATGTCAACACCTGCCATGACAGGAATTAAGAATCAGTCAAATAAAATAAATGGGTATTAACATTTATGATGTGTTAGATTCTACTGGGCAGCAAGAATTTATCCACCCCCTCAAAGGGGGAAGTAGAATTAATATATGGTATGGTTCAGACTCTCAAAAATTGTATGATTTTATTCGGAAGATAAAAGTAAAACACATGAAACGATGGTGAACAAGGGAAAAAAAGCAAAAATAAAGAGTAAATATTGAAAAAAGCATACAATAAAATACCAGAGTATGGCAGGTGTTAAGGAGAATCAGGTAAAATCATTGAAAGTAGCAATAGTTCAAGAATTCCTCACAGCCTAGATTGCATTTGTGCTGAGCCTTGAGAAAATGGCAAGTATTGATATTTCATAGGTACAAGTAAACTTAGGAAATTGCAGGTGGGGTAAACAAGGTGTAGGGAGTGGTATGAACTTGCTGTGCTTCTGGAGCAATAAGTAGACTGATCGAACTAGAATAAAAGATGAGATAAGATCACTTGAAAGAGTAGATGCTTTAGGGAGGACTTGAAAGCTAAGCAAAAACTTTTCTTAAAAATTTATTTAATGAAGTATAGTAGATTTACAATGTTGTGTTAATTTCTGCTGTACAGTGAAGTGATTCATATATATATATATATATATTCTTTTTCATATTCTTTTCCATTATGGTTTATCACAGGATATTGAATATAGTTCTCTGTGCTATACAGTAGGACCTTGTTGTTTATCCATTCTGTATATAATAGTTTACATCTGATAATCCCAAATTCCCAATCCTTCCCTCTGCACCCCCTTCCCATTTGCAACCACAAGTCTGTTCTCTGTGTCTGTGAATCTGTTTCTGTTTCGTAGTTCATTTGTGTCATATTTTAGACTCCACATATAAGTGATATCATATGATATTTGTCTTTATCTGACTTACTTCACTAAGTATGATAATCTCTAGGTCCATCCATGTTGCTGCAAATGGCATTATTTCATTCATTTTTATGGCTGAGTAGTACTCCATTGTATATATGTACCGCATCTTCTTTATTCACTCATCTGTGGAAAGACAGTTAGGATGTTTCCATGTCTTGGCTGTTGTGAATAGTGCTAAGCAGACACATTTTACCATGGCTAGTGAGTAATAAACCACAGCAGATTCTGATGCTTTGAAGAAGCACATGCTATCATCAGTGGTTGTAGAAGAATGAATCTGATAACTGTGTGAGGGTTTGAGAAGAGAAGGACAAGTCGGAAAATAGTTAGCATACATGGCCACTGGTCAACAGTGAGTCATTTTTCCATATATAAAACATCAGGATTATCTGTAAGTGATTTGTTGGCATGAAAGGATAAAAGTGCAAGTTAGAGAAGGGTAATTACATGAACAATTCAGGGATTGAGTAAGACTAAAGAGAGTGATGAGTATGGGAAATGTGAGTTAGAAGGAGAAGACAGAAGATGGAATGTCTGCTATTTGGAAGGTCCTGGGTAACACATGCTTTCTGTTGAGGAAACTCTCTTGGAAATCCCGTTAATAAGTAATCATTGGAGGACCTTAAAATTATTAGCCCTGCCGCTGAATGACCTATAATTCCCCATTGAAATATACACATCATGGAGCAATGTTTAGAGAAAAGAAGAATATCGAGGTCAATGTAAAACCCTCTATCCACAAACAGGTCATTATACGAGATCATTCTAGATCAAAATGTGAAACATGCACCATGTTCAAATTAGCATGCAAAATAAAGCATCAGCGTGGAGTGAATTTATGTGATTATACCATGAATAATTCATTAGCACAAGCAATACAATTAGCTTCTTATAATATAATGATACAACTGTTGCATTCATGTACAGTAAGCCTGACCCAAACTGTAATAATAGCAAGAAGTTTGAAAGTAGAACAAAGCCCTAAATGTCTCAAACGCAAAGGACATGATGAAGTTTGCTGCTAAAGGGACAAATAGCAGTAAGTAGACAGAACAAGTTCATGCCTAAAATTGTAAAGAATGGTGTGAATTTTATATGAGCATTTTATCAGACATCAAACAAAAATTACTTTTGTCAGTATAAGATCTAATTGATGTATTTGATAAATATGTCTCAACACATTTTAAAACTTATTGTATATAAAGCATGTAGTTAATAGTTGACCAGCTAGCTATTCTGAATAGCTAGCATTTTAACTATAAAAACATCTTTCTCAAACTTGCAGAAGGTAGAAATTTGGGGATTGAACACACACAAGATAATCAGTGCTTGGGTTGGATCAATAAGTAACTGGCACCTGCAGTTTGCTTTTAACAGTATCATTACTTTGAAGAATATATGTTCAATTCACTTTAAAGTCCCATTTTAGCCATTTTCATAATGAAATTATATCTCCCCTGGACTTTCACTGTGTTGGTTTAGGCTGAGCTTGCCTATTATAGATACCCTGTGTGAGTTTCCTTGGAGCTTAATTTTTCTGCTCTTCTTTAAAATCCCCAAGCTTTCATACATAGGAATCCAGCAGAGTAAAATATCTGAACATAGCTTCAGGTTATTCTAGTTGGTTTTACCTCAACAATAATTGATGGACAACAGTAAAATACATAAATTGAGAATGGTAAAGCAGAATGCTCATTTCTAGAAGGTACAACAAAAATAATCAAATGTTCTTGTTACCATTTATTTTTTAAAGATCTTTATTGGAGTATAATTGCTTTACAATGTTGTGTTAGTTTCTGCTGTATAACAAAGTGAATCAGCTATATGTATACATATATCCCCATATCCCCTCCCTCTTGTGTCTCCCTCCCACCCTCCTTATCCCACCCCTCTAGGTGGTCACAGAGCACCGAGCTGATCTCCCTGTGTTATGCAGCTGCTTCCCACTAGCTATCTATTTTACATTTGGTAGTGTATATATGTCAATACTACTCCCACTTCATCCCAGCTTACCCTTCCCCCTCCCTGTGTCCTCAAGTCCATTCTCTAAATCTGCTTCTTTATTTCTGTTCTGCCCCTAGGTTCATCAGAACAACTTTTTTTTTTTAGATTCCATACACATGTATTACCATGTGGTATTTGTTTATCCCTTTCGGATTTCAACACTCTGTATGACAGACTCTAGGTCCATCCACCTCACTACAAATAGATCAAATTCATTCCTTTTTATGGCTGAGTAATATTCCATTTTATATATGTGCCACATCTTCTTTATCCATTCATCTGTTGTTAGACACTTAGGTTGCTTCCATGTCCTGGCTATTGTAAATAGTGCTGCAATGATCATTGTGGTACATGTTGCTGCAGTGAACATTGTGGTACCTGTGTCTTTTTGAATTATGGTTTTCTCAGGGTATATGCACAGTAGTGGGATTACTGGGTCATATGGTAGTTCTTTTCTAGATTTTTAAGGAACCTCCATATTGTTCTCCATAGTGGCTGTATCAACTTACATTCCCACCAACAGTGCAAGAGTGTTCCCTTTTCTCCACACCCTCTCCAGCATTTACTGTTTGTAGATTTTGTTGACGATGGCCATTCTGACCGGTGTGACACCTCATTGTAGTTGTAGATTTTGTTGACGATGGCCATTCTGACCGGTGTGACACCTCATTGTAGTTTTGACTTACATTTCTCTAATGATTAATGATGTTCAGCATCCTTCCATGTGTTTGTTGGCAATCTGCATATTTTTTTAGAAACATGTCTATTTAGGTCTTCTGCCCATTTTTGTATTGAGTTGTTTGTTTTTTTTTTGATATTGAGCTACACGAGCTGCTTGTATAGTTTGGAGATTAATCCTTTGTCAGTTGCTTTGTTTGCAAATATGCAAACATTTTCTCCCATTCTGAGGGTTGTCTTTCATCTTGTTTATGGTTTCCTTTGCTGTGCAAAAGATTTTATGTTTCATTAGGTTCCATTTGTTCATTTTTGTTTTTATTTCCATTATTCTGGGAGGTGGGTCAAAAAGAATCTTGCTGTGATTTATGTCATAGAGTGTTGTGCCTATGTTGTTCTCTAAGAGTTTTATAGTGTCTGGACTTACATTTAGGTCTTTAATCCATTTGGAGTTTATTTTTGTGTATGGTGTTAGGAAGTGTTCTAATTTCATTCTTTTACATGTAGCTGTCCCGTTTTTCCAGCACTACTTGTTGAAGAGGTTGTCTTTTCTCCATTGTATATTCTTGCCTCCTTTGTCAAAAATAAGATGACCATATGTGTGTGGGTTTATCTCTGGGCTTTCTATCCTGTTCCATTGATCTATATTTCTGTTTTTGTGCCAATACCATACTGTCTTGATTACTGTAACTTTGTAGTATAGCCTGAACTCAGGGAGCCTGATTCCTCCAGCTCCACTTTTTTCCCTCAAGATTGCTTTGGCCATTCGGGGTATTTTGTGTTTCCATAGAAACTGTGAATTTTTTTGTTATAGTTCTGAGAAAAATGCCATTAGTAGTTTGATAGGAATTGCATTGAATCTGTAGACTGCTTTGGGTACTATAGTCATTTTCACAATGTTGATTCTTCCAATCCAAGAACGTGGTATATCTTTCCATCTGTTTGTATAGTCTTTGATTTTTTTCATCAGAGTCTTACAGTTTTCTGCATACAGGTCTTTTGTCTCCTTAGGAAGGTTTATTCCAGGGCATTTTATTCCTTTTGTTGCATTGGTAAATGGGAGTGTTTCTTAATTTCTCTTTCAGATTTTTCATCATTAGTGTATAGGAATGCAAGAGATTTCTGTCCATTGATTTTGTATCCTGTTACTTTACCAAATTCACTGATTGCTCTAGTAGTTTTCTGGTAGCATCTTTAGGATTCCTTAAGTATAGTATCATGTCATCTGCAAACACTGACAGTTTTACTTCTTTTCTGATTTGGATTCCTTTTATTTCTTTTTCTTCTATGATTACCGTGGCTAAGACTTTCAAAACTATGTTGAATAATAGTGGTGAGAGTGAACAACCTTGTCTTGTTTCTGATCTTAGAGAAAATGGTTTCAGTTTTTCACTACTGAGAACGATGTTGGCTGTGGGTTTGTCATATATGGCCTTTATTATGTTGAGGTAGGTTCCATCTATTCCTACTTTCTGGGGATTTATTTTTACAGTAAATTGGCATTGAATTTTGTCAAAAGCTTCTTCTGAATCTATTGAGATTATCATATGGTTTTTATCCTTCATTTTGCTAATATGGTGTATCACATTGATTGATTTGTGTATATTGAAGAATCCTTGCATTCCTGGGATAAACCCCACTTGATCATGGTGTATGACCCTTTTAACGTGCTGTTGGATTCTGTTTACTAGTATTTTGTTGAGGATTTTTGCATCTATATTCATCAGTGATATTGGCCTGTAGTTTTCTTTTTTGTGTGACATCTTTGTCTGGTTAGGGTATCAGGGCCATAGTGGCCTTGTAGAATGAGTTTGGGAGTGTTCCTCCCAATGCTACATTTTGGAAGAGTTTGAGAAGGATAGGTGTTAGGTCTTCTCTAAATGTTTGGTAGAATTCACCTGTGAAGCCATCTGGTCCTGGCCTTTTGTTTGTTGGAAGATTTTTAATCACAGTTTCAGTTTCAGTGCTTGTGATTCATCTGTTTATATTTTTTATTTCTTCCTGGTTCAGTCTTCCTGAAATTCAGACAAATTTTCTAAGAATTTGTCCATTTCTTCCAGGTTGTCCATTTTATTGGCATATAGTTGCTTGTAGTAATCTCTCATAATCCTCTGTAATTCTACAGTGTCAGTTGTTACTTTTCCTTTTTCATTTCTAATTCTGTTGATTTGAGTCTTCTCCTTTTTTTTCTTGATGAGTCTGGCTAATGGTTTATCAATTTTGTTTATCTTCTCAAAGGACCAGCTTTTAGTTTTATTGATCTTTGCAATTGTTTCCTTCATTTCTTTTTCATTTATTTCTGCTTTAATCTTTATGATTTCTTTCCTTCTACTAACTTTGGGTCTATTTTGTTCCTCTTCTCTAGTTCTTTTAGGTGTAAGGTTTTAGGTGTAAAGTGTAACTGCTTTTGCTGAATCCCATAGGTTTGGGATCATCGTGTTCTCATTGTCATTTGTCTGTAGGTATTTTCTGATTTCCTCTTTGATTTTTTCAGTGCTCTCTTGGTTATTTAGTAGTGTATTTTTAAGCCTCCATGTGTTTGTGGGTTTTTTTTGAATTTTTGAACATGTGTTTGTATTTTTTACATTTTTTTCCTGTAATTGATATCTAGTCTCATAGCATTGTGGTTGGAAATGATGCTTGATAAGATTTCAATTTTCTTAAATTTACCAAGGCTTCATTTGTGACCCAAGATATGATCTATCCTTGAAAATATTCCATGAGTTCTTGATAAGAAAGTGTATTCTGTTGTTTTTGGATGGAATGTCCAAAAATATCAATTAAGTCCATATTGTGTAATGTGTTGTTTAAAGCTTGTGTTTCCTTATTTATTTTCATTTTGGATGATCTGTCTATTGGTGAATGTGGGGTGTTAAAGTCCCCGACTATTATTGTGTTACTGTCTATTTCCCCTTTTATGGCTGTTAACATTTGCCTTATGTATTGATTTGCTCCTATGTTGGGTGCATAAATATTTACAATTGTTCTATCTTCTTCTTGGATTGATCCCTTGATCATTATGTAGAGTCCTTCTTTTTCTCCTGTAATGGTCTTTATTTTAAAGTCTATTTTGTCTGAGATGAGAATTGCTACTCCAGCTTTCATTTGATTTCCATTTGCATGGAATATCTTTTTCCACCCCCTCACTTTCAGTCTGAATGTGTTCCTCGGTCTAAAGTGGGTCTCTTGTAGACAGCATATATATGGGACTTGTTTTTGTATCCTCCGCCAGTCTGTGTCTTTTGGTTGGAGCATTTAATCCATTTACATTTAAGGTAATTATCGAATTGTATGTTTCTATTATCATTTTCTTAATTGTTTGGGGTTTGTTATTCTATGTCTTTTCCTTCTATTGTGTTTCCTGCCTAGAGAAGTTCTTTTAGCATTTGTGGTAAAGCTGGTTTGGTGGTGCTGAATTCTCTTAACTTTTGCTTGTCTGTTAAGGTTTTAATTTCTCCTTTGAATCTAAATGAGATGCTTGCTGGGTAGAGTAATCTTGTTTGTAGGTTTTTCCCTTTCATCACTTTAAAAATGTCCTGCCACTCCCTTCTGGCTCACAGAGTTTTGCTCAAAGATCAGCTGTTAAACTTTTGAGGATTCCTTTGTATTTTATTTGTTGCTTTTCCCTTGCTGCATTTAATGCTTTTTCTTTGTATTCAATTTTTGGTAGTATGATTTATATGTGTCTTGGTGTTTTTCTCCTTGGATTTATCCTGTATGTGACTCTCTGCACTTCCTGGAATTGATTATTTCCTTTCCCATGCTAGGGAAGTTTTCAACTATAATCTCTTCAAATATTTTCTCAGAACATTTCTTTTTCTCTTCATCTTCTGGGACCCCTATTATATGAATGTTAGTGCATTTAATGTTGTCCCACAGGTCTCTGAGACTGTCCTCAATTCTTTTCATTCTTTATTCTACTCTGCGGTAGTTATTTCCAGTAATTTATCTTCCAGGTCACTTATCCATTCTTCTGCTTCAGTTTTTCTGTTATGATTCCTTCCAGAATATTTTTAGTTTCACTTATTGTGTTGTTCATCATTGTTTGTTTGCTCTTTAGTTCTTCTAGGTCCTTGTTAAATGTTTCTTGTATTTTCTCCATTCTTTTTCTGAGATTTTGGATCATCTTTACTATCATTATTCTGAATTCTTTTTCAGGTAGACTGCCTATTCCCTCTTCATTTGTTTGGTCTGGTGGATTTTTACCTTGCTCCTTCATCTGTTACATATTTCTCTGTCTTCTCATTTTGTTTAACTTATTGTGTTTGGGGTCTCCTTTTCACAGGCTGCTGGTTCATAGTTCCTGTTGTTTATGGTGTCTGCCCCACATGAGTGAGTTTTGTTCAACAGCTTGTGTAGGCTTCCTGGTGGAGGGGGCTGGTGCCTCTTTTCTCATGGGTAGGGCTGGATCTTGTCTTTCTGGTGGGCTGGGCTATGTCTGGCAGTGTGTTTTGGGGTGTCTGTGAACTTAGTATGATTTTAGGTAGCCTCTCTGTTAATGGGTAGGATTCTGTTCCTGTCTTGCTAGTTTATTTGAGGCATGCATCACTGGAGCTTACTGGCTGTTGGGTGGAGCTGGGTGTTTGTGTTGGGATGGAGATCTCTGGGAGAGCTCTCGCCAATTGATATTATGTGGACCCGAGAGGTCTCTGGTGGTAATGTACTGAACTAGGCTCTCCCACCTTGGGGGCTCAGGCCTGATACCAGGCCAGTGTACCACAACCCTGTCAGCCACATGGCTCAGAAGACAATGGAGAAAAAAAGAAAGAAACAAACAAACAAACAAATAAATAAATAAAATGAAAATAAAAATTAAAAATGTATTAAAATAAAATATAATAATAATAAAAAGGAGAGAGCACCAAACCAATAAACAAATTCACCAATGATAACAAGTTCTAAAAACTAAACTAAGATAAACATAAAAATCAGATACTGATCAGTCACAGACATCAAACACGAAGTCTACAGTTGCTCCCCAAGTCCACCGCCTCAATTTTGGGATGATTCATTGTTTATTCAGGTATTCCACAGATTCAGGGTACATCCAGTTGATTGTGGGGATTTAATCTGCTGCTTCTGAGTCTGCAAGAGAAATTTCCCTTTCTCTTCTTTGTTCACACAGCTCCTGGAGTTCAGTTTTGGTTTTGGCCCTACCTCTGCATGTCGGTCGCCCTTAGGCATCTGTTCCCCTCCCAGACAGGAGAGAGTTAAAGCAGCGGCTGATTAGGGCACTTTTGTTCATTCAGGCCGGCATTGGGAAGGGTACGGTAGTCATAACTGGAATGCGGGGTGAGCCTGTGACAGCAGTGGCCAGCGTGACATTGCAACAGCCTGAGGCATGCTGTGTGTTCTCCCAGGGAAGTAGTCCTTGGATCATGGGACCCTGGCAGTTGTGGGCTGCACAGGCTCCTGGGAGGTGTGTGGATAGTGACCTGTGCTTGCATACAGGATTCTTGGTGGCAGAAGCAGCAGCAGTGTTAGCGTTTCATGCCCATCTCTGGGGTCCAACCCGATAGCCATGGCTCATGCCTGTCTCCGGAGC